>NW_026652281.1:121986741-122247346 GCF_009828535.3 Hylobates moloch | reverse complement strand
AAAAATTAATTCAAGATGGATTAAAGACTTATATGTTAGACCTAAAACCATTAAAATCCTACAAGAAAACCTAGGCAATACCATTCAGGACATAGGCATGGGCAAGGACTTCATGACACATACACTGAAAGCGAAGGAATGAAAAATGGCACTTTATGCAATTGGAAACCAAAAGACAGCAGGAGTAGCTACACTTACATCAGCTAAGTTTTAAGTTAAAAACTATAAAAGGAGAAAAAAGTAATTATATAAATATAAAGGGGTCAATCCAACAAGCAGTTTTGATAATTGTAACCCCATGCATTTAACACTGGAACACTCAAATATATAAGCAATTATTAGATACAAAAGAGAGATACACAATACAGTACATTCTATTCCATCTAGTGATTTGCATATGTTTAACCATCCTTCATTCCTGGGATGGATCTCACTTGATCATAGTGGATGATCTCTTCAATGTGCTGTTGAATTTATTTTGCTACTATTTTGTTGAGTATTTTTGCATTTATGTTTATCAAGAATATCGGCTGGGTGCTGGGTGACTTCAATAATCCCCTCTCAGCAGGGATGGATCACTTAGACAGTTAAACATCAGCTAATCACACAATAAACCAAATAAACATAATAGACGTTTACAGAACGTTTAACCCAACAACTGCAGAATACATATTCTTCTCATCACCACAAGAAACATTATCCAGGAGCGATCATAAGTAAGGCCACAAAACAAGTCTTAACACATTTAAGAAAATCAAAATATTTTTATGTCTGTTTCTTGACTACAATAATATAAAACTAGAAATCAACAAAAGGAGGAAATTTCAAAAGTTACAAATACATGGAAATTAAACAACATGCTTCTGAATAATTGATTGGTCAATGAATACATTTAAAGGAAAATTTAAAAATTTCTTGAGACAAATGAAGACAGAAATACAATGTATCAAAACATCTGGGATACATCAAAAGCAGTTTTAAAAAAAAGTTTATAGCAATAAACACCTGCACCATAAAAGAATAAAGATCACAAATAAATAGGCTGATATGCACCTCAAGAAACTAGAAAAATAAGAACAAACTAACCACAAGATTAAGAAAGGAGAGAAAATACTGAGGATATGAACAAAAATAATGACGAGACAAAAAATCAATGAAAAAAGAATTTTTTTTTTTTTTATAAATAAACAAAATTGACAACCCTTTAGCCAGGCCAACTAAGAAAAAAGAGAAAGACTGAAATACTCAGAGATGAAAAAATAGACATTACCACTGAAATCACAGAAACACAAAGGATTGTGAGACCATTTTGAATCTTTATATACCAACAAAATGGGTGACCTAGAAGAAATGGAAAAAATCTTGAACATGTATAACCTTTCTGAATTGGCTAATGAAGAAATAGAAAATCTGAATAGACCAATAACAAGTAAGGACATTGAATCAGTAACAAAATGTCTTCTGTTGGTGGAAAGTTTAGTGCTTGATGGCTTTACTGCCGAATTCTATTGTACATTTAAGGAAGAACCCATACCAATTCTCCTCAAACTACTTAAGAAAATTGATGAGGAGAGAATACTTCCAGACTCATTCTAAGAGGCCCTCATTATCCTGATAACAAACCAGAAAAGGACAGAACAACCATTTAAAAAATAAGAAAAACAGGCCGGGCGCAGTGGCTCACACCTATAATCCTAAAACTTTGGGAGGCCAGGGAGGACGGATCACGAGGTCAGGAGATCAAGACCATCCTAGCTAACACGTGAAACCCTGTCTCTACTAAAAATACAAAAAATTAGTTGGGCGTGGTGGCAGGCACCTGTAGTCCTATCTACTCAGGAGGCTGAGGCAGGAGAATGGCATGAACCCGGGATGCGGAGCTTGCAGTGAGCCGAGATCTTGCCACTGCACTGCAGCCTGGGCGACAGAGCAAGACTCCATCTCAAAAAACAAAACAAAACAAACAAAAACCATGCCAATATTATTTTTTGTTTTTATTTTATTTTTTGTAGAAGTAGAGGCCTTCCTATAAAATGATACTGGTCTTGAACTCCTGAGCTCAAGCAATCCTTGTGCCTCAGCCTCCTGGAGTGCTGGTATTACTTGTGTGGGCCACAGCACCCAACCCTCCAATATTCTTGATGCACATAGATGCAAAAATACTTAATAAAATAATAGCAAACTAAATTCAACAGCACACTGAAAAGATCATCCACTGTGATCAAGTAAGATTCATCTCAGGAATGCAGATGGTTAAACATATGCAAATCAGCAAATATGACACATGACATTAACAGAATGAAAGAAAAAATCATATGAACATTTCAATAAAGGCAGAAAAAGCATCTGATAAAATGTAACATCTCTTTATGATAAAGATTCTCAACAAGTTAAGTATGGAAAGTATAACTCAGCACAATAAAGGCCCTGTATGACAAACCTACTGCTAATATCATACAGAGCAGAAAAAAATTGAAAGCTTTTTTTCTAAGGTCTGGAATAAGACAAAGAAGATTCATTTCACCACTTCTATTGAACATACTACTGGAAATCCAAGCCTGAGCAATCAGGATAAAAATTAAAAGAAAGAAATCAAAGGCATCCAAATTAGAAAGGAGAAAGTTAAACCATCCTTGTTTGCAAATGGCATGATCAGATATGTATATATATAGAGAGAAAACTCTAAAGACTCTACAAAAACAAAAAACAAAACAACCAAAAAAAAAAAAAAAAAACCTTGTTAGAACTAATAAACTAAGTAAAGTTGCAGGATAAAAATCAACATACAAAAATCCATTGCATTTTTATATGCAAATAGTGAACTATCTGAAAAAGTAATTGAGAAAACAATTCCATCTATAATTACTAGAAAATAAGACATCTAATGAGAAATTTAAACAAAGATGTGAAATATGTCTACATTAAAACCCATAAAATGCTGAAGAAAAAAGTCGAAGAAAACACAAACAAATGGAAAGATTTCTGTTTTCATTAATTGGAAGAATCGATATTGTTAAAATGTCGTTAATATCCAAAGCATTCTTGAGATTCTCTGCAATGTCCATCAAAATATCAAATATCAATGATATTCTTCACAGAAAGAAAAAAAATACTGAAATTGGTGAGGAACTACAAAAGATCTAGAATAGCCAAAGTGATCTTGAGTAAAACAAAACAAACAAAAAACCAAAGCTGGAGGCATCACAATACCTGACTTCAAAATATACAACAAAGCTAGAATAACCAAAATAACATGGTGTGGGTGCAAAAACAGACTCATAGATTAATGGAACAGAATAGATACCCCAGAAATAAATCTAGGCATTTACAGCCAACTGATTTCCTATGAAGGTGACAAGAGCATGCATTTGGAAAAGAATAGTCTCATCAATAAATGGTCCTGGAAAAATTGAATATTCACATGCAGGAAAATAAAGCTGAACCCCTGTCTTTCACCATATACAAAAATCAACTTGGAATGAATTTGAGACTTAAATGTAAGACCACAGACTATAAAACTACTAGAAGAAAACACAGAGGAAAGGCTTCATGACACTGGACTGGGAAAGGTTTTTTTTTTTTTTTTTTTAGACTGAGTCTCACTCTGTCGCCCAGGCTGGAGTGTGGTGGCAAGATCTCGACTCACTGCAAGCTCCGCATCCTGGGTTCACGCCATTCTCCTGCCTGAGCCTCCCGAGTAGCTGGGATTACAGGCGCCCGCCACCATGCCCGGCTAATTTTTTGTATTTTTAGTAGAGATGGGGTTTCACCATGTTAGCCAGGATGGTCTCTATCTTCTGGCCTCGTGATCTGCCCGCCTCAGCCTCCCAAAGTGCTGGAATTACAGGCATGAGCCACTGTGCCCTGTTGGGCAAAGATCTTTAAATTAACACTTTGAAAATGCAGGCAGCAAAACTAAAAATAGACAAATGGGATTACATTAAACTAGTAAGCTTTTGCACAGCAAAAAGAAACAATTAAGTGAAGAGACAACCTAGCAAATAGAAGAAAACATCTGCAAATGATACATCTGACAAGGAGTTAATATCTAAAATAGATAAGAAACTCAAGTCGATAGCCAAAAAAAAAAAAAAAAAGGGAAAGGAATAGAAAAACAATCCAATTACAAAAAGTGCAAAGGAACTTAATGGACATTTCTCTAAGTGAAATATACAAATGGCCAACAGGTATATGAAAAAGTGCTCAACATCACTTATCACTAGGGAAATGCAAATCAAAACCACAATGAGACATAATCTTACTCCAGTTAGAATGTCTATTACCAAAAAGACAAAAGATAACAAGTGTTGGCTAGGATGTGGAGAGAAGAGAACTGTTAAACACCATTGGTGGAAATGTAAATTAGTAAGTCATTACAGAAAATAGTGTAGTGATTCCTCAAAAAATTAAAAGTGGAACTACCATATGAACTAGCAATCTCACTATGGGGTATACATTCAAAGGAAGTTAAATCAGTAAGTCAAAGAGATATCTGCACCCCCATGTTTATTGCAGCACTATGCACAATAGCCGAGATATATAATCAACCTAAATGTCCACTAATAGATGAATAAAGAAAATATGGTATAATGGAATACTAAGCAGTCTTACAATTCCATTGTACCATAATGGAATATTAAGCATTGTAAAAATGCTTAGTATTACAATGCAACAGATGAATGAATAAAGCAAATATGGTAAAATGGAATACTAAACACTCTTAAGAATGAAATCAAACAACATAGATGAACCTGGAAGACATTATGTTAAGCGAAGCCAAACACAGAAAGACAAATACTGCATAATCTCACTCAAAAGTGGAATCTAAAACGTTGATCGCATAGAAGTAGAGAATAGAACAGTGTATACCAGAGACTGGAGAGGGTAGAGGGAAGGAGGAAATGAAGAGAGACTGGTTAACAAGTACAAAGTTACAGTTTGATAGAAGGAATAATTTCTAGTGTTCTATTGCACAGTAGGGACTATAGTTAACAATAATGTGTTGAATAATTCAAAATACCTAAAAGAGGGGAATTCAAATGTTCTCACTACAAAGAAATAGTGATAGATGTGCTAATTATCCTGATTTCATCATTACACAATGTATACACATATTGAAACATTACACTGTATCCCACAAATATATACGACTATTTTACATCAATTAAAATGTGTAAAAAATCAAACACAGCAATAATAGTAATTATAATAAAATAATAGCTATCTATATGACACAGTTGCTATATGCCAGAAAACGTGCCACACAATTTGCATGATGTGTTTGATTTTATCCTTGCAAGTACCTTTTGATGTAGTTGCAGTACTTATTTCAATTACAGAGGTCACACAACAGGAATTACAGAACTCGGCAGGAACCAAGCCCAGTTTTGTCTGAGTACACAGTTCTAGTTCTCAATAACCCCACAGTGCCTCTAAGTCTGAGGCATTGCAATGCCTTAAAATGTGGCAGCTAACTTGTAATAAGACTGCCTTTCCTTCTCACCCTAAGTGTAGTTTATTCTCTGAAGTTTCTGATGTGTAGTGCTAAGACATCATTTTACTGAAGAAAATATTTCAGAGGCCATTTTTCCTTATTTTGCCAAGATTAAAGGACTTGGGGAAAAAAAGGATTTGACTGATGGCAAAGGAATTATACAGACAATGGATGATAGGAAGACGTATTCTGACTTTAGCTTTTTCAAATTAGTTTCATAAATTTTTAAGTATTGCCAATCAAGAGACTAGTAATAGTAATTTTAAAATATTTAGACAATGATGGTGACTAAATTCTTCAGCTGAAAAGCACAAAAAGCATATTTCTAATCCCTTTTGTTTCCAATTTGGATCCCTCCCAAGTGGAATTTGTTCAAGAAACACTAAGCACTCACTATGAGCCGGTAATGATCATGGCTAGGTATGTAAATATAACACATGCATGTTCTTTTGCCCCAAATGGGTTCATTTGCAGCCCATGTGGCCACATTATGAGAATAATTTGACAAGATCTGCAAGACATCTTGACAAATTTAATATTTGTGGTTGCAACCATTCTGAAGCACTGAAGTTTCACATACCAGGATAATTTATTATTTTGCATAAGCATGGATCGAATTGCTCAGGCTTTGGGGTTGATGTGAGAAAAGAAACAGATCATTAATCAGCAAAGCTGATATCTTGGTATCTGTATCTCATCATGGCCCTAATGCCACATGAAGTGATAAAAACTTTATATTTGAAAAAAAATCCAACTGTAGTGCTTATAATGAGTGAGGAGCAAGTGAAGCAGTCTAAAAAAATGCTGGTTCTTTATAGAATATAGAAATGTTGGATAATTTAAGAAGTAGCATGTCAAATCCCTTATGAATTTGGATATATGACAGGATTGTGCCACAAGCTTTATATAAGTGGTTTTCAGTGTTTTTAAAAATCCATGGCCCATCTAAAAAAAATTGCTCCTTTTTACAATCTAATACACACACACACACACACACACAAACACACACAAACACACATGCACATCCACCACTGAAACAACTTCCATAATCCAATACTTTCCTTTATGTCATATACTCTGATATTTTACTAATTGTTTATTTTTCTATTTCATTTTAAATGCTGATTATGATCTACTAAATTGACTTTATGATTCACTAATGGTTTGTAATTCCTAGCATGAAAAGCACTGCTCTATATTAATAATATGAATGAATAAGTGAGTGAATAAGTCAGTTGATGAAGCTGCTTCAGATGGTGGTCCAGCTAGAATTTATTTTAACAGTACTATAAATTACTTTAATCCTGAGTTTATAGAATCTTTAAAGGTCTTATAGGGTAACTTAAATTTTTTCATTTATTCTCCAGTGCACTTAATGGGAAAAATTATATAATACAGTAATACTTGTGAATACAGGGGTTTGCAGAGCTCTCGGGTGGAAGTAAAGTATAAGCTCTATATGTAATAAGCCTGAGGAGTAAAGATGAGTGAAGAACTGTGTGTGAGTGAGTGTTCTAGGAAAGTACATTTGATATGGCTGTGAAATATGAGTAGTGTTTGATGGGTAGAGTTCAGAAAAGGGTAGTTCACACTGGAAGGGTGTGGTTTGCTTGGGAGACAAGTGAGAAGTAAGTTGTATCTAAGAGTCCTACAGGAAGATATAGTGGGGACTAGTTAGATGAGATTAAAGTACACCAGACAGCAACATCAGATCCCAGTCACTTATTTTACATGATAAAACTTGAAGTTCTCTTCCATTGAGTTAATAGACCATTTTCAAAGAAATTGATTATTTTATCACAACTTTAACAGAACAAGATTCCAGAATATCTTTGGGGTTTTGAGTGGAACTCAGGAAATAAATAGTAGAAGAAAATTTGTGAGATTATTTCTGTTCTAGGCAGCAAGCTCCATAAAGGTAGGGTCCTCAGTTTGATTTGTTCATATTTTCTAGCAGCTAGAACACTGCTTGGAGCATAGTAGGTGCTTGAGATATTTTCTAAATGAATGAATCAATGAGTGAATGGATAAAGAAGGGCACAGGTTACCTTGGTGATGACTCTTGAACTCTTCTTTCCTAAGGTCTTTTGTTCACTTATGTAGTTATTTAGAGAGCTTGCATTGATTATAATCTTAGTACTATTCAAATTCAGTGCTCTCTTTCTGTCTTCTTCCTGGGCTGATCTGTTCTCAGTCTCATAAACACTTATTATAATATTCTGTCTTTGTTGTTCCTGTTCCCTTAGAATGTCACCTTTCTCTACGTGGTCTTTTATGTATCTTAGCCAGCATTCCTGGTGCTCCAAATGAAATTGGCTTTTCCATGAAGCCTTACTTGGGATACTTTAGCTTTTATAGTACGCTTGATTACCTTCTCACTTACTACTTATTAAATAATTAAATAAAAGTAATTAGTGAGTGTTGAATTGATAATTTAATAAATATATAGTTAAGAAGATCTAAAAGATGAATAAAAGTAGACAATATTAACAAAACTATTACACAGAATCTTATTTCCTAAATACTGTCAACATTTTGTTGCATGAAGTTCCTGACATTTAATATGTTTATATTGATGAATTTATACTACATACATATATAGGTATATATATGAATATATAAATATATATGAATATAAATTGGAATCAAAAGACATATCCATCTTATGTAATGCTTTTTATTTAATAAAATGTGTTTCTCCTTATTTTCCTGAATATTTCTTAAGAACATCAATGTAATGTCTATAGAGTATTTCATTATATTTGAACATATATTTAATTAACTTTTAAATTTTGAGTGGGACATTTGGGTTGTTTCTTATTTTTTTGCTTTTAAAAAATTATTTAGTAGACATCCTTATAGTCAAAACTTTATATTTGTTTTTTGTTTTTTTACGTAAGTAAATAGAAGTGAAATTAGTTGGAAAAAGGGTATAAGCATTTTGAATAGTATTGCTAAATATAACAAAAGACAAGTTGCTCCCATCATCCCCACACATTATCGTAATTTACACTCTGAGCAGGTTATGAATGCTTATTACTCTCAGTGTTAGCATGCTTTAGAGCTTAGTAATGTGAGAGCTGAAAAAAGTGTCATTAACACTGAGTACGAATTGTTTTTTAGCAGGTGGGCTCTAACATTATTACATATATCTATTGTCCATTTTTCTTTCTTTTGAAACTGGTTGTTCATAGCTTGTTTATTTTTCAATTCAGATGTTAATCATTTGCTTTTAGCTTTAAAGAACCATTAGTTTTTATGTGTCCTCTAATTTTCCATGGCACTTGTCTACATGCTCATATAATGTGGACTATATTGTTTTTTATTGTGTGTGTATATATATATATACACATGCACACACACACATGCACACACACCAGCTGCACCAACTAGACTGTGGGATTCTGGGCAAAAATAGTCTTATTTTTCTTTAACTCTTATTCTTTAAGGAGCACTGTGGGTAAATGAAAAAGTCATGCACTATGGAATTCACTAGAGCTAAGATAGAAAAAAACCAGCATTTTACTTGAACAGGTTCCTCAATCTTAAACCTTAGTTTCTTCTTCCTGAATAAAGAGGGTAAATAATATTTTTTCTTCAGAAGGTGGTAAAGAGTAGATAAAATAATTTATGTAAGGCCCTAGCACAGCGAGCAACACATGGTGGAAAGTCATGAATATTAACAACCATTATTCTTCTTATTTCGTTTTTGCTTAGCTTTTATCACAATATTTTGGAAACACACTGGGTGCTTAATAAACATAATACGTAAGAATAATAACAATAGCCAATAGGCTATTGTTAACAGAGCCAACAGTGAAATCGTGAAAACAGTGTTTACTCATTTGTTTTTCAATATAACACTTAGCAAACTTTAGATCAAAGTTTGGTTTCTCCCCTTTTAAATACATTTCATTTCCACTTCATTTAAGGTGTAAATAGTGGTAGACATAACAAATTCTCAATTCTCATGCCCAGGCTGCACCTGGGCATTTTACAAGTCACTTCTTCCCACTCTTGGTAAACCAAGAATAACTAAAAAAAAAAGTAATTTTCTACATCTGAGCCCTTTCCCACACGAAATTCATGACATCTGCACTGGTGGATACTTGAATGGCTTTTCTAAGATAAGGTTGTGGAATGATCTCGTCCAAGTAATTCCATATCTCAATTTGGAATTCTGTTTCAAGGACTGAGTTAGCCAATAGATGTTTGTGACACTTTCCCTTTAATGAACTCTGCTATTTTGCTCTTTCACCAAGCATGTAATGCTTAGAATCAGTTTGATCGGGCTCTTTTTGCCACATCTTGTTTCGAAGCACTATCACTTGAAGAGTCAGGGAAATTTGGAGACTGCTTTCCCGGGAAGCTAAACAATTTCTGACAACTGCAGGGAAAGTTTTCTCCTTTGATTGACAATGGCTTTGACGACATAAAATCAAACATTTTGCTTTTATTTATTCCTTTGTTTATCCTGCTGGACATGCACAACAAAAAGACCTTATGAAATCTATTTTTAATTATTTCCCAATCCCTGTTTACATTAGAGGGAATCACTCCCATTCAGCTGACATTCTTTCTCTTGATTCTTCTGCCTTCTCATTTGGTGTCACCTAATCTGGCCAGAAGCTACTATACATCCATAAATAATGCCACTTTTTCTAGATCCTTATTGATCTAGACGTAGCTGAAGCTTCACTATGTGTCCACTGGTCCCAAATCATTTTCTCATCAATAGGGATCTTCCTCTGAATCCTCTACCGCTTCCTTCATATGTAAAGATAAAGTGGAAGTTAAATGACCCTTGCCTAGCTATTTCTGTCTCTTCAATTTTCTGACTTAGTTTTCAGAGACAGACAGCTTTCTATTTTCTTTACCATTTTTCCTTCTTAGGAGGAAAATCAAAAAGAAATTCTGTCATCTGAGATGTTGCTGTCCATTTTCTTGCACTTATTTTCATCCATATTTCACTTGCATTAGGTTTTTTAGACTTTAATCTTCTAACATAAAGTTCTCTCACAATGTCTTTTCTCACATCAGTTTTATTGGGGTATCATTTACCTACTGCAGAACTTACCCTTTTTCCTAATAATTTTGAGAGGAAGTTAAATGGAGGAATAAGAGAAAAATATCTTTTTCTTCATATATTTTCTATTCCCACTTTTTATTTGCTTCTTTGTTGAAAATGAAACTTAATTCTGATATTTGTGTTTTTTTTAAAGATTTTTTTTTCATTGTTTCTTACCAACTTATTTTTGTTTTCTTTCACATTGGATCAATCCTTTTTTGGTCTATGATATGTCTTTCTCTCTGGTAAACATGTACTTTTTATATTTTATTATTGTACCCCAGATTATTATAATTAATTATTAAAGCCCAGATTTTGGAAGCACAATAATTTTATAAACATCTAAGAATTTGTCATTGAAATATTTAATATAGTATTAGCCATACCTAGCAAACTGACAGACTATCTAAGACACTGAGCACAGCACAATAATAGACATAGGGTGAAATTAAATTATTGCACAATATACATTACAGTCTAATTAAAATACATACTAGGAGTTGTTCTTATAGATAGAAGAAGGATGGTAACTAGAAAATATTGATTTTACAGGATACTAAATTAAAAATAATTCTAGGCTTAGTGAATATCTGGCTCCACGTATATGCCTACCAAATCATAGGAACAAAGTCAAATATATGCAGTAGGATTCATTATTTCATTAAATAAGAAACCGTGTATAGAATACCTGCTAGTGCCGGAGTCCAATTTTAGGGACTAGCATTACAATTAATCAAGACAGACAAATTTTGCATACTAGATTTGTACTGTCAAATATAAAAGACGTTACTCACATGTAGCTATTAAAATTAAATAAAATTAAAAATTGAATCCCTTAGTTGCATTAGCCAAATTTCAAGTGCTCAGTAGTCATATGTGACTAGTGTCTATTTTGTTTGACAGAAAAGATATAGGGCATTTTCAACATAAGAAATGTTCTATTGAAAGGGGCTGCGTTTAAGACTATGTTTTTTATTTTTGATAATAAACATACAGAAAAGAATATTATAGACTCTATGTTAATTACTATGGAGATAAAATACATGTTGCTATTTGCCATATGTTTTAGTGGACTCTTTTTTTAAAAAATAAGAAAACCTTACAAATATGAAAAATCCATATACCTCCCCCTTCTCCCCATTCACTCCCTAAAGGTAACCATTATCCTGAAGATGATGTGAATCACTCATAAGCATGTTTTTGAGCTTTTAAGACATAGAGATATACTGATAAACAATTATTTTGTAGTTTGTAATGTTTATATAAGTGGCATCAGCTATTTGCAACTTACTGTTCTCTGGTTGTGGTTTCCATTTAACACTTTATTTTCAGATATAATTCTATACCTTCATTTATTTGCTCTATAGTGTTTTCTGGACAAGACATCCACTCACTGTGGTGTATCCATCTCTTTTTTATTTATTATTATTATTATTTTTTTGAGACAGAGTTTCGCTCTTGTTGCCCAGGCTGGAGTGCAATGGCATGATCTTGGCTCACTGCAACCTCTGCCTCCTGGGCTCAAGAGATTCTCCTGCCTCAGCTTCCCGAGTAGCTGGGATTACAGGCGCCCACCACCATGCCTGGCTAATTTTTTTTTTTTGTATTTTTAGTAGAGATGGGGTTTCACCACGTTGGCCAGGCTGGTCTTGAACTACTGACCTCAGGTGATCCGCCTGCCTCAGCCTCCCAAAGTGCTGGGATTACAGGCATGAGCCACCATATCTGGCCCCATATCCCTCCATTTTCTAAACGAGAAACTATTTGAGGAGCTTTGCAACTGAAGTCTACAATTTAAACATTTTCTAGGCTCTGTTGGACAGTCTAACCTCTGTCCCAGGCTTGATAAGAGTTAAACAGCCCATGGACTGTTAAATCTTTTAAGAAAGTTTACTGCAGAGGATGGAAAGGCAACCTCCTTTCATGGTGCTATTTGATGTTCCACCTGGCCTTGCTTCAGTGGGGGACCTTTGAGAGGTCTTCTATTTACACTCTGAAAACAGCACAGGGGCAGATACCCAACGATATTGCAGACCCAGATATCTGACTCAGTTGATGTTCTTCTCTGGTATTCTGTTTATTGACTCTTTATAAATGGGTCTCTATGTAAATCAAGTCCTAAAAAATAGCTTGCAAAACAAATGAACTCATTTCTTGAGGGGGAAAATTAAGTCACTAAATTTATGTCAAAATTTCCACTGTACTTGAATATATTTAGCTGCTATCTTTTGATGTTCTGATCTCATAAATTTAAAAGCTACACTTGGATCCTAGTTAGGAAACGGCAGCAGACATTTGGTCTGTTTCTCCTTCCTTTTGCCTCCTTCTCTAAAAAGATTCTGTCCTTAATGGAATGTAAAATCAGCCTGGAGTTTTTTAATAATTTCAATGTAATGCGGAATCTATGTTCTCCATCCTGGATGTTTAAAGAGTTCCTTTCTTATACTTTCTTCAGGTTACAAACCAAACCTGTTTTTCATCTATAAGACAACACTGCTTTTGTACCATTTCAAAGACATGAAACTGAAAACATTGATGTATTTCATTGCTACATTTCAGGTATTTTCACATTTTAGGTTATTGGTTTAGAAAAGAACATTAGCAAATAGGACATTTCAAGAAAATGAGGAATCAAAGGAGTTTCAGGCCTGAAGGTCATTTTCACTAATTGTAAACTATAGGAAGCCCACAAAAAACATATAATGAAAGTAACTGCTCAATCTGACTCAGTTTAATAAGTGAGTATATACCATCTCAGTTTCCTCCATATGGCTAGGGCACTTTTTCCTTTTTCTCTTCCAGTACAACACTTCTTATCCCCAAGTAATGTCTACTGTAAAAGTGTAATGAAAGTAGTGGCACTGAAGTATCTCTTACTCAGCTACTCCCTTCTTTCCATATATTTACAGAAAGCAAGAATTGTCAGGAATACAATGTTGGTAACTATTTGGAATACAAATGAAACAGATAGAGGACTATTTTTTTCTTTCCCTCTGATGGATTGGTTACCCTTAGTTTACAACTGAAAATAGCTAAAAAGTCTGGTGAAAATCGCTACCATTGACATGGAAGGAATACAAAGTATCTGCAATCTGCACACACACACACACACACACACACACACACACACACCAAAAAAGGGAATTCTGGGAGGTAAGCTAATATTGAAGGCAAATTTCACCTTGAGAGAATACGATGAACATTATTGACTTTAGGATTTGGTTTTAATGTTATGCCGGGCATAAGAGAATGGAAATAAAGACTAGTGAGAATGTATTAGGCAATCTCGATATCTAGCTTGGAACCTAAAGGACTACTCCTTCAAAGTATGGGTGAATGATAAATAAACTCTACGTAGAACAAGACAACATACCTTTGTCATTGTCCTGGCACTGGTTGGTGGATAAATGAAACTTCCCTTGAGAACTAATAAACAACCAGCTGCCTTTACTTGGCTTCAAGTCCCAATTACTGTTATCTTATGCAACTTAAATAATTGTAAGCAGATAATTTTAAGTAGGTCATAATTTGAGGTAACTAAAAGAATAAAATGCAGTGTTTTCTGCGGAAATCCAACTTTAGCCTGTGCTTCAAAAAATTCCTGCAAAGGCTTTTCCATAAAATATGATCTCACAACATAAAATTATTTGTCTTATAAGAAAACAAGGCACTGTTAGAGCCAAAAAAAAGAAGCAGAGAGCAGAATCCCACCAAAGTCTCCACTAATGAAATTATCAAATACAGAATATAAAATGAGTATGTTTTATATGTTTCAAGAAGCAACAGAAAGGATTGACAGCACAAATAAGGAAAAAAAGACTATAAAGCAGCCCAGCAGATGGGAAAAAGAACCAAATAGAGTTTCATATCTGGGAAATATAATAATCAAAATTTTAAAAGTAACCGGAGGGTTACAAGAACAGATTAGATTCTGCTGAAAATATAAATAGTGATCTGGAGGAAAGCTTTGAAGAGATACAGCATACATTTCTGAGAGAAAAAGAGATCAATTTTTTTTTAATCCAACAAGTACCACCAGACGTTTGAAAAACTGGTCTCATTCAGACCATATTGAACATAAGTTAATATAGTTAGAAACCAAAAACAATATATTTATAAAAATTATAAGTAGTATCTAGGGAAAAGAGGAAAATCAAGATGGACTAAAATAAAACATTATGGAGATAGTAAATTGGAAGATCACATTTAATCTTCTAATTGTCATGCAAAAAAAAATCCTTGTAATCTCCAAAGACGACTTTCCAATGAGCCTCACCTCTTGGTGCTCACACCCTGTGTAAACCTACCTGCACTGACGATGAGAATACTCTGCCTAACCAATAAGACAGGATGCTGTGTGACTTCCAAGGCTAGATTATAAGTTTTGCAGCTTCCACCTTAGTCAAGAGGAATGTTTTAGGGTAAGCCAGCTTTCATGCAAGAAGCCCAGTTACCTAAATACCACCATCGTGTGAGGCAGCTCAAGTTCATTAAGTGGGGTGAACACTGGGGGAGAGACAGATGTCCAAACATCCCAAGACGTTTCAGTTATTCCCAGATAAGTTACTCCTTATATCCAGAAATACGATTGCAAATGCTTTCTTTGATGTTTCCCTTTCTGAAGGCTTCAGTACCAGCCCCTATCTCACTGAAAATGCATGTGAAGCTCCAATCTTTGGTCTAAGTCAATCTGTGAAATTGTGAGCATAAACATAAATTATTATTTTGAGCCACTACATTTTAGGACACTTTGTTATTCAGCAGGAGATAGCCAAAATGACCCTACAATTATAGATGAATTATTCTTTACAGACAGCCCAAACAGCAAGTATTACCTCACTTTACAAGATTAGTGTCATTCAGACCATGTTTTGTGAACGTGTATATCAGCATAATTAGAAAATAATAACAAAAACGATACATTTAGGGAAAAACAGTTCAAAACAATGTCTGGAGCAAAGAGGAAATCAAGATGGAACTTGAAAAATATTTATAACTTAGCTTATAAATAAATTACCATATATCAAACTTACGGGTAAATACAAGTGAAAGCAATTTCATTGCTTTAAATTTTCACATTTTAAAAAATAGATAACTAATGAATTAAATGAATCTGGGTTTAATTAGGAGACAGAAACCATACCAGCAATTTGAAGAGAGAACATTTAATATAAAGAATTGTTACCCAAGAAAAGGGTGGTAAACTAGTTGGAAGGGCAAAAGACTCCAAGACACAACAGAGAGAGTAACTACAGAGAGCAGCTGCTGCCCTTAGCGTTGACTTAAAAATGAACAAGGGTAGAACAGAAGCTTCAAAGAGAGGCTCTGTAAAGATAAGATTTACCCTCTGGGATGTGGCAGAGATTTTCCACAGCCACATCAGCTGCCACAGAAGTTGCTGGGAGTCACTCACCAGAACCACAAGAACAATGTGCTCCCGTTGAAGAACACTGATGAAGAAATCAGCTTCACATCAATCTGACCCGTCATTCCTGGGGCTGGGATCAGCCACGAACCTCACAACTTGCTACTGCAGGAAAACAAACAGAAAGAAGCAGGTAACTTCTCCCTCCAGTCTTGCAGTCTCCTTGGAGAGAGCCTTATTGTCAAAACATAACAAGGCCAGCTAGAAAAGAAGAAATTTGATTTGTAGAGTCTAGCTTCAGCATCCCAAAATAGGGCAAAAGAAGGGTGATTTGGGACTGAGAAGCAATAAATTAATAATGAAGATACTAAGGATTTAACATGGTATAACTACAGGCATGGTACAAACTAAAAAACATATACCAAACAATCTTATGCAAATAAATGTTAAAATGTTGATGAAAGTTTCAAAAACACAACTGACCAGTAACTGATACAAGAAGAAACAGAAAACCTAAATTGTCCTACAATTAATAAAGAACTAATACTTGAAAATCTCCCTGTGAAGAAAATACCCAGACAAGTAAGTTCAATCAACATTTAAGAAACAAAAAACTCAAATCCTACACAATTTTTTCAGATAATAATAATAGATTCATTACAAGAATGTTTATATTTTCCAATTAGTTGGAAAATGACAAACTGAAAATGAGATGAGGATAGTATGAGAAATAAAAATTACAGTTTTTTCTCTCTTGAAAACATATGAGCAAATGTTCTAAACAAACTACAGTAGTCCTCCCCTTTTAGTTTCATTTTCTGCAGATTCAGTTACCTCCAGCACTGTAAAATAAGATGTTGAGAAACAATATATATACATAATGGAATACTACTCAGCCATAAAAAGAATGCATTAATGGCATTCACAGTGACCTGAATGAGATTGGAGACTATTATTCTAAGTGAAATAACTTCGGAATGGAAAACCACACATCGTATGTTCTCACTCATAAGCTAATTGAGAGCTAAGCTATGAGGATGCAAAGGCATAAGAATGACACAATGGACTTTAGGGACTCAGGGGGAAAGGATGGGAAGGGGGTGAGGGATAAAAAAATACGAATTGGGTACAGTGTATACTGCTCGGATAATGAGTGCGCCAAAATTTCACAAAACACCACTAAAGAACTTTAGTAACCAAACACTACCTGTTCCCCAATAACCTATGGAAATAAAAAAAAATTAATAAAAAACTAAAAAAAAATAAAGCTACAGTAATCAAGAAAAATTGTAATTGTACTGTTCTATTATTTGTAATTGTTAATATCTTGCTGTGCTTACTTTATAAATTAAACTTTATCATAGGTATGTATGTATAGAAAAAACAGTATATATAAGGTTAGGTACTATCTGTAGTTTCAGACATCCACTGGGTTCTTGGAATGTATTCCCCATGGATAAGGGAAGACTACTGTGTCAGAAAAATAAATCCATAATAGAAAAAATCTATAATGAAGCCAAGTATACATCAAAAATAGAATTTAATAATTAAATGTGTTATATTATGAACAATTTACTGTGCAGTAACTAAAGTAATTATAGCTACAACATACACCATGAATGAATCTCAAAAATAATGGTGAGCAAAATATGTACTAAAAAAACATAGACACTTCGATTTCTCTTACATAATGTTGAAAAATAGGCAGAAACAAATAATACATTGTTTAAGGAATTTTACATATACAATGAGACTATTAAAAAGTACAAGAAAATGATTGGCACAAATATTTAGAATAAAAGAGGTAACTATGATAAGGGGAATACATGGTTATTTCAGAGCGATGGATCTTAACTTGGGGGCGGGGCAGGATCATGGGTATGTGTTTCATCAATGCTCTCTAAACCTGTGCAAATATGTTACGTAAACTTTTGTATGTATAAGGTATTTTGAAAGAAAGAAAAAGAACGAGAGAGAAACAGAGAGAAGAGATTTATAAATTGTGAAGGAGGGAGGGAAGGAGAGAGAGAGAGGGAAGAAGGGCAAGAAGGAGAGAGGAACCATGCAGTATAGCTATCATAAGGAAAAGACTAGATTTGGGGTTAAATCCTAACTCTGGCACTTACTAGCTGTGAGTCTAGGAAGTTTACTTAACCTTTCTGAGTTTAGGTTGCCTCATACATAAAATTAATATCGACTTTGGAGCACTCTTAGAGGATTAAATAAGATGTTTTTAAGTGCTTAGCAGACAGTAAGTGCTCAATAAATGTGTTATAGTCTTTAATCTTTTCATTTATGAACATTGATGTAACACCATTACTTACCAGACTATGTACTAAGCTATACAAATAAATAAAACAGAAACAATACTTGCCCTTGTGGCATTTATACTCTAGCAATGGAGGAGATGCTAACCAATCACAGAGATGGCATTGAATAAACAAATTACAATAAATAATAAGAAAGTAAAATGAAAGGTAGAGGAGAAATTTATTTAGATTGAGGGAATCAAGGGAAGTCTTCCCTGAACAAGTGACAGTCAAGAGAGTCCTGAAAGATGCTTTTATATCTCCCTATGTTAAAGTGTCTTACAGGCCAGGAGCAGTGGCTCACACCTCTAGTCCCAGCACTTGGGAGGCTGAGGCAGGAGGAATCGTTTAAACCCAGGAGTCTGAAACTAGATTGGGCAACATAGTGAGACACTGGTGGCTTGTACCTGTAGCTCAGCTACTCAGGACACTGAAATGGGATAATCATTTGACTCCAGGATGTTGAGGCTGTAGTGAGCCATGACTGTGCCACTGCACTCCAGCCTGGGTGACACAGCAAGAACCTATCTTTTATAAAATTTAAAAATACGTGTTTTAAAAAATAAAGTGTCTTACTCGGCTAGATCCCTTTCAGACTTTAAATATCAGTTTAAATGACATTTCTGTAGCTTGGAATTCAATATCTACTCAGAAAACATATGTTTAATATTGCCATGTGACAATTAAGCTCTGTAAATACTTATTAAAATTTTCAGATTTCTATGACCTATTATTGTGTTTTACACACAGTAGGTGATCAGCATAACCTTCTCAACACTAGATAACAGCATTTAGAAAACATAGGCTAGGTTTCCTACCAATATATTCCTCAGCACTTACAGGTTTACTTAAAAAAAAAAAAAAAAAGAAAAACAGAAAAAGAAGCCGGTTATGGACACTTAGAAAAGCACATTCAGAAAATAGTAAGAAAGATATTAAAAAATTAATGAAAGCTGCAAATAAGGCCTTCCTCCATAAATTGCC
This sequence comes from Hylobates moloch, assembly GCF_009828535.3. Lineage (NCBI taxonomy): Eukaryota > Metazoa > Chordata > Mammalia > Primates > Hylobatidae > Hylobates > Hylobates moloch. The sequence goes on along the minus strand of NW_026652281.1, from coordinate 122,228,126 downwards.
AGTTATGATCATTCAGTCCTTGGTTATATAATCCTGACTAGAATTACTTTTGCTTTTCAACCCAAATCCCTAGAGTCTTATGTTCTTGGCTGGAGCAGACAGAGTAAAATTATTGTGTGTGAACCTCCTAAATTCTGAATACAGCGTTTTCTCACTTACTATTCTCACAGGTCTTCAAGGTAAAGGGAAAGAAACAAAAAAGAACAGTTTGAACACTGGGTTCATTAAAAAGCAAAGCATAAAGTGAAAGTTGCATCTTGAACTTAATCAGATATAACAGTATTTTCCTTGAGCTATATAAAAGAAATTTCTCTAGATTTAGGCACTAGTATAAGCAGAGATGAAAAAGTGAAGCATTTACTTATAAACTTCTATTTGCCTTGCCACAGTAACCACACTGATAAGGAACCTAAAGCAAAGGGAGGTGTTTTAATACCTGCTTAATAAAAATCTCCTACTTAGAACATAGGATTGTATATCAAAAAACTAAAGTCTCCCCAAGAGACTTGTACCATCTTGAGGATGTAGCTCCATACTGCTGCACTTTTTTTTTCATGCTAACACAATGCAGTGCTTTATTACAGGATAGATGAGAGGAAAAAAACAGAAAATATGAAAGTAAGACATTAGAATTGGGCCAAAGATTTAAAACTTAAGTAAAAGACAGCAACATTCTGGACCTTGTAGCTGCCTTCTGTCTCCTACCAAAAAACCAAAACCAAAGAAAACAAACAAGCAAAATGTTCCCAGATAAGTGAAAATAATATGCATTTGGGCTCATTGCTTATATGCATGGAGGATTTGCCTATTAATTTAGATATGCTCTGAAAATTAAAGTTCTGTCTCTTTGTGGAGGCATTTAACATCAGTAGTTAGTTCTGTCTCTACTTGTGTATATACTGGGGCTGAAATAGAGTTTAGGAGAGCATTTTATGTCAATTCCTGATTCTAGAACTCCTCAGATTCTACCATTTCCTTTAACTTCCCAATCATTATTGACCCTTAGAAAGCACAATACAGAATTCATTGATTTCAAGAAATGAGATGCTTCTTGTTATGATGGTCACTGAATAGACTTCAAGCTCCCATCAGGGGAGGAGTAAATATGTAAGTGTGTGTTTCTGTGTGTGCATACAGGTACATGTGTGCAAATGTGTGTGTGAATCCAAACTTGTGCTTTGGCTTAGGAAGAAAAACTTCTAAATTCAATGAAAAAACTAGGCACTTTTTTTTTGCATATGCAAACATACAAACACATTTAACTTTCAACTTTGTCATTCTGGGCAAAGAAGAGACTTGTGAGCTAATAGTAATGATGACAGCTCCACAGCTCCCAACCACCATCGCTATTGCCCACCTTCAACACTTTGCCAACAACATCATCATCATTAATCATAGTCACAACAGAAACTAATTAGCATGTCTTAAATCTCATCCCACAAAGCCAGAGGCATTTTAATTAGGATTTGTAATTGATATACATGAAATAACATACAGTGAGGTTCATGCAAGGAATCAGTGAGATATAACTGGAGCTTTATGAATACTGCCAACCACACAAGACAACAGATTTTGTGGTAAAACATGCAGCTTCTTGCATTCTGTCATCACTGGTGCCCTTTGTCTTGGCACCCCCAATTCTTGCCATCCTCCCTATCCCTCTCCCACAACCCTGAAACCAACCTGAAGCTGGAAGGTTCCTCTGTGGTTGCTCTTTCATTCCCCACCCGCAGCTGAGAGACCTGCAAGGGTCCCAGTACCCACTGTGAACTGTGTGTTTCAGAAAGCCACTGGAGCCCTGACTGCTCACAAAAGTCACACAGATGATTGAGGTAATACACATTTAAAAGGCTAGTTTCATGATCTTGTTTCTGTTTTCAAGCTGCATATAGAAAAGGCCTGGGAGTTTATTTATTCATTCAACAAATATTTATCATGTATCTACTATGATCAAGGCATTCGACTAGTTCCTGAAGACATAACCTCTATTCATTCTTCTTCGTTAAACATTCAGCTAGAGCCAATTACTGACATTAAAATCGTATCATTCATTGTCATTTTTTCTGTTTTTCTCTGTGCTGTGTTTCATGACTCTTACACATGAACGTCCTCCTTTTGTGCTTCCTCTGCCTAAGCACAAGCCATTCTTTTTCTCCTCAGCTTTATTGAGGTATAATTGTCAAATAAAAATTGCCCATATTTAAGGTATGTAACTTGGCATTTTGGTATATATATGCATTATAAAATGAATTACCACAATCAAGCTAATTATTGTATTAATCATGTCACATAATTATAATATTTTGGGGTGTGATGAGAACACTTAAGATAAACTCTCTTAGCAAATTTCAAGTATACAATTTAGTATTATTAACCATAGTCACAATGCTATATGTTAGATCTCCAGAACCTATTCATCTTGTATAAATGAACCCTTGTATTCTTTGACCAACACATTCCTAATTTCCCCATCCTCAGCCCCTGGCAACCACCATTCTACTTTCTGCTTTTATGAGTTCAACAAAAGATAACAAGTATTGGCAAGGACATGAGAAAAAGGAACACGCTGTTGGCGGGAATGTAAATTGGTATAGACATTTATGGAAAACGGTATGGAGATTCCTCAAAAATTAAAAATAGAGCCACCATATGATCCAGCAATCTCACTTCTGAGTATATATCCAAAAACAAAGTCAGTATCTCAAAGAGATATTTGTGCCCCCCGTGTTTATAACAATATTATTCACAATAGCCAAGATATGGAAACAACCCTAGCGTCTGTCAACAGATGAATGAATAAACTGTGGAAAATATGTGTATATATGTGTATATATACATACACACACAATGGAATATTATTCAGCCTTAAAAAAGAAGAATATCCTGCCATCTGTGACAACATGGATGAACCTGGAGGACATTATGCTAACTGAAATAAGCCAGACACAGAAAGACAAGAACTGCATGATCTCACTTATATGTGGAATCTAAAAAAGTCAAACTCATAAATGTAAGCCATTCTTAAAATCTCAGTTTCAATTCCAAGTCCATGAAGTCTTCTCAGATCACCCCAATGAGAAATAGTCTTGCTTTGATCAAAAAAAATTAATGCCTTTATTGTTTGTTTCACTCATAATGAACATTACATAATTCTTTCCCCCTTAGTGTGGGACAGACCTAGTGATTTACTTCTAAGGAACAAAATTTGACAAAAGTGATACAATATCACTTCTGAGATTAGATTCTAAAAAGGGTGGCTTGTATACCTCTCTCTCTCTCTCTCTCTCTTTTTCCCTTACTCTTATAAACGAAAGCTGCCATATTGTGAACTGCCTTATGAAGACATATCCATGTGGTAAGAAACAGAAGCCAGCCTCAGGCCATAACTAGGTAGGAACTGAATCCAGCCATCAACATTGTGAGTCAGCTCAGAAGCAGATTTATCTCATTTGAGTCTTGATATAACTACAGCCCCAACTAGCATCTTAATTGCAGCCACATGAAAGAGACCACCGGCCAGAGGACCTAGCACATTCATGCTTGGATTTCTGACCCACAGCATTTGTGAGATAATTGTTCTTTTAAACCACTAAATTTATAGATAGTTTGTTGCACAGAAATAGGGAATTGACTCAATCCTGCAATTGTAGCTCTTTGTATAATATAGTATTTCATTCATTCATTAGTTCATCAAATATTTAGTGGGTACCTGCTATTCTTTCTTCCAGGTTCTGGGTTAGGCAAGGTGAGTCAGAGAGGAAAAGAGGAGGGAGAGCAAATATAATGATGTTATTATTAAGAAGCAGGGTAGAAGTCAGACAGATCATGGTCTGAATCTTCAATTTGCCACTTAATAACTGTGTATCACTTGAATAAATTATTCACCTCCTTAAATGTGTTTCATTATCTGTAAAATGGGGATAATGATACTATTTATCTCCGAAAGTTTTAGTAAGGATTCTATGACATCAATCACCTGAGGCATTAAGCATAGTGGTTGGCAAATAATGATTTTGAAATGGAAACAGTCATTATTTTTAAAAGTATATTCTTAATTAGTCTTTAAAACCAAGTTCAAGTCAAACAACATTGGCAGACATTAAAATATAACGCCCTAAGGGGCAGACCAGCTATTTTGTAGGAAATACTTCCATTGGGAAATTATTCTTCCCACTGCCTGTGTTTTGCTGTTCCTGTGACACACTTCTGCTCAGAGTCCTCCCTAGCAGGGAAACAAAGGGGCATGAGCTGAAGTTTGAATTTCCAACCATGATCAAAACCTTGGTCTAAAAGGCCGAGATGAGACTTACTAGGAGTTGTACCTGCAGGCAACTGGATCTTCTCTCATTTAATGGTGGTAAGGGAGAGCTTAGGGCTGGACTTCAAAGGAAAATTCAGAGAAACTTCTATTTTGCCTAACAGGAAATGTACTTGCCCAGAATAGAAGATGTTTACATTGTAGCCCTAGCAAGATTGTTAGGACTGTACAAACTTGAGCAAATCATTTCAATTTTTTCATGATACTCATATCAAATAATTCTCTTCCTACACATCTTGCAGAGGCTTTCTTATTATAAGAATTAACTTCTCATTGTAAACAAGTAGTAAAATTCAGAGAAGTATAAAGAAGAATTATAGCCACCCCAAACCCATCTCCCATTTTGTTGTAGGTAATTCGTTTGTTCAATAATTAATGTTTTGGGTTCCTACCGTGTACCCTACACTGTGATTTCAACTTTATTATATATGTTGTTACACTTACATATATAATTTAAAAATATAAAATGGATGTGAATGTGCATAGTTGCATGTCTTCTCTTCTTCATTTAAGCCCAAGCCTTGTAGGATTGGCCTTTGAAAATATCTTTTTTATGAGTTGCATATCAATGCATCAATTAAGAGGTAATATAATAATTAAATCTTTAAATTTATTATTCTTCTACTGATGGTATTTTGGTTTCTGTTCACAGTTCTCTTCACATATATAATGTTAGTCTCTGGATATTTCCATAGGATAGCTTTCCAGGAGTGATCTTATTGGAAATGGATTTGGCGGCATTTTTAAAGCTTTTAATAACTTTTCAAGTAGGATGTACCAGTTTATGTTTTCTGCAGTAGTATATGAGCAAACATTCTCCCAAGTCTGTTTTTAACATTTACACATGGCATCTTTGGTCAAAGTTAGATATGACCATGCAGAGCAACCTAGAGTAGCAACTTTTAAGCTTTTCATTCTTGCAGTGTGTTTGGAAACACTGTGGGCTATGACAGACAAATGAGCTTGTAGAGCTCAAAGGGTTTTTCCTCAGATGTTCTGAGATATTCTCATTGTACAGACACTGGGTTTGAAGGCTCTTGCTCAAAGTAGACAGTTTTATAAATGTTGCTGATAGATGAGTGACTACACCAAACTGATGATGATAAAGGTGAACACTAAGAAAAGATATACACACACACACACACACACACACACACACAGAGAGAGAGAGAGAGAGAGAGAAACAGGGTGTTCATTTACTTTAGCCAAATCTTCTCTGTGGTTGAATACACCTGCTGTATTTTCATTGAAAATAAAACGTTTTTGGTTGAATGTGAAAATCTATGTCATGAAATGCCCCCAAGAGAAAAAACGTGTATCAGGTGATAATGGATGTTATTATTAGACGCAACATTTTTTCCTTTTTTTTTTTTTTCCTAGCTCTCACTCAACCATAGTAAATTTTAATATGTGTGTCAGGTTTCCTGCAATTTATATAAGATGAAACTCTTTGGGGAAGATAACATCCGAATGTCCATATGATTTCATGCTGCTGTCTCAACTTAGATCTAAAGCTAATGTCAGTTTCTTGTACTTTCTCCTGGGGAGATGTCAACAGAATATGCTGGTTCAAAATAAACGTGTCCCTGTGACTGGTATTTTTGATAGACCTGGCTGCGTTTCTGCACTCAGAAATCACCCCCTTCTGTGATCACAAGAAAAATAGGCCCATCTTTTAAGAGAGGAATAATTTTTGCTTCACTGAATACTGTTTCTAAAGTTGTTTTTAGTCTCAGAATCTATCGGTCAATCTGTGTCATATCTTTTTATGCAAAGAAGTTTAGTGTATACTGGTTCCCAAAACAAGTCTTGAACTCTAATGGAATATGATTGGTTCCTGAAGATTTCAAATAACCAAATAGTTCTTGAAGAACCAAATGATTCTTTCTTTTTTTTTTCTAGTCTTCTGAATTTGCTTCTTCCAGCTATCATTCTTTTGCTCTTTTTACCACCTGAGGGTTGATATATATACTTAGAGGCATCATGAGATATACCACCACTACATATTGAGAGAGTGTATATTTGGACTAAAATAACGAGAATGGTAGAGGATGTCCGTCCACAGTCAACAGATGACCATTGAAATATCCATGACTTTGCTGCTTGCATAAGTCCAAGTTAGGAAAGCAGACAAGAATGACACAGTTTGTCTTAGAAAAGCTGAAGTGTGGTCAGGTGGACGTGTGAAGCTACTTATGTTGTATAATACAGCAGAGGGAGCTAGTATCAACAAGTAGATTCTACCTCCCAAATATCTCTTAAATCTATTTCTCTTCATCTCAACTCTCCACTGCTGTAGCATATGTCATTTGCGTCACTTGCCTGGACTACTACCACAGCTTCATAAGTGGCCTCCCCAGTTCACATTTGCTTCCCTCCAATTCATGTCTTTCCCCGTCGTATAACACTTCAATAACTTCACATCACTTTAAACAAAGAGTTCAGAGTCCTAGATGGCTTACATATTCCTGAATAATTCTGTTCTTTCCCCTCTTCCAGTCCCATTGCCTTGCCCTTTAGTCTTTGCTTCTCCTGTAGTGGGGTCATTGAGGAAGTGAACACTCGCACGTCTATGTAATTTCATGCTACAGCCTTGGCAGCATACTCAGTTCCCTCTAGTTTTGGAAACTCCAGACATATTTCTCCTTTGGTTGGAACTGCCCTTTCTTCTTCCAGCACTTCCTTGGTGCTCCTACTTGTGCTGTCTAATCCATACTTATCCTTTAGGCTTCGTGCATGCTCCTCCCTTCCTGTCCAGGCTATGTCCCTCAGTTATCAGTTCTAGTGGCACTCTCTGCCCCTTTTCCAGTGCTTTTCCTGTAATTATGTACACAGTGTCTATTTTCCCAGCTGCCTCAACACTCTATAAAGGAAGAGGCTGCTTTTCTTACACACTACTGTATTGTAGTAACTACAATATAGTATTCATTTGCCAGGAGATGCTCACATAATAAATAAACAAATATGTGTTGAGTGAGAAACTAAATAAATGAAAAGAATAAAATGAAATTCATTTTTTCTGTTTGCACCAACACTAACACTGAAAGTTTTCAGCTGATAAACTGGACAAGTTTTTGGTGGGGGTGTTGTCCTTTACTAGAAGTATTCTCATAGACACTAGAAAACCTCTTGGTAGAAACAATGCAATGGCATATAAAAGACCAAGTAGGATAACTGCACTATAAACTTTAGTTGCTCTTCCAAGTCTAGTGATTCTATGATTTGTAAATTACTTTAAAGCTGTGTTTGGGGGGTGGAGGAGACATAATATGAATAAAAAGATTAGTAAGGAAGAGATTAAACTTTTAGCTGAAGATGAATGATTTGAATATCTGGTTCTCCAATTTGCATGAGAAGGTTTGTGCATGTATGGATGCTATGTCCTTGAGCATGGATGAAGGTGATGTTCACTCATTCATTCACTCATTCATTGAACGAAGTTTTCCCTGCTGGGAATGTAGCAGAGAATAAGAAAATAATGTGCTTCTCCTTAAGAAGTATCTATTCCAATGGATAATAAACACAAAATTCATGAATGAATACATGAGAGAAAAGTAGTAAATAATAATGAATAAGGATGAGATGGGAGGATGGCTTCTTTAATCACAGAAAACTTACCTAAGAAGATGATATTTGAGTTGAGATTTGCATGACACGAAGGAGAAGTTGTGCACAGATCTGAAGGAAGAGAAAGAAGGGTAGGGTGGACCCCTCGATGAAGGCCCTAAGGCAGAAGTAAGCTTGGCATGTTGAAAGGGGAGAAGGAAGGCCAGTGTATAAGGTGCAGTGTGAAGAAGAAAAGGGTGGCACAGAATGAGGTTGCAGCAGTGGGTGAGACAGATCAGGTGGGGGTTTGTAGGCTGTGATGAGGAGACTGAATTTCATGCTAATGAACTGAGCAGTCATGGAAGTTTTTAGTAGAGGACTTACCAACTCACAGTTTGAGTTTGCCTTCCTATCCTTACTGTAAGAAACTTTTAGATCCATCTACCCTGTGGCTCAAGGTGGGACTTTCTGACTTTGGTTACACATGTTCTACTCTGTTCCTAGTTAGAGGAGAACTCTGCTTATACTACCCAAAACAATTCCAAATGAATATCTTCTGAAAGTATTGGCTTAAACAAAAGCATTTTTGGAAGCTGGAAATATTGTGCAAAAGTTCAAAGTTGAAAGCAAAGACAACAACAAAAAGCTGTTTAACTGATGTGTCAACTTCTACAATCTTAAATCTTCTACCCTCTTTTATGTATTTCTAGAGGAATCATGGTTTCTCCCTTAGGACATTCTAAATAGCAGGTAAACTTCATACAAAATGAAAGAAGTCAACCTCATTCTGCATAACTACAAACAAATCCAACCTCTCAGAATATATCTAAATATTTCCGAAAAGTACTTGCCTGTGCTGGTTGATTTTTGTCATTCTTGCTCTGAATTGTAACTTCTAATTCCTCACCCTACCGTTTTTGGATGTTTATCTCTACCTCTCCTTGTCATTTAACTTTCTTCTCTTTGTTTTGCTTAAAGTGTTGACATACCACCTTCAAATTCCTGTGTTGAAGTCCCAACATGTTCAATATGTGACTGTATTTGGATATAGGATCTTTAAAGAGGTAACTATGTTGAAATGAGGTCATTAATGTGGGCCATAACCCAATATGATGGGTGTTCTTGTAGGAAGAGGATTTTGGACCCAGATAGACATGGAAGGAGAATGCCATGTGAACATGAATACAGCCATCTACAAGCCAAGGAAAGACACTTCAGAGGAGACCAACCCTCGCATCTAGATGTTAGACTTCTAGCACCAAGAACTGCAGGAAAATAAATTGCTGTTGTTTAAGCCATCCACTCGGTGGTATTTTTGTTATGGCAGCCCAGTAGTCTAACACAACCCTCCAGCCTCTTTCCATACCTCTTCAGTTTTCTGTTTTGTTTTGTTTTTTTTCCCCAGAGTTGTACTGTTCCTCGATAAAACACATGTTTATGTTACTACACCATGCAGTTACCATTATTGTCTGTAGTGTTTCTATTCCATTACCTCTATCCATGGTAAAATTAACTAATATCAAATAGATATTTGAACTGCACTAGTAAGATCAAGAAGGCTTTCTAAGTGATGACTTGCAGGAAAACAAAGAATCTGTCCCAGAGATTTGTTCATGTCTCCGGGAAAATTTTTGGCATTCTCATAGGAGCCAGATTACCTCCTGTTTCTAGCCATCACTTCCTCAGAAGTTTTGATGTTTGGTTTCAGAGCACTCCATTATTTTCCTTTATAAATCCAGGCTTGAGCTTTTCCCAAGCTCTAAAAGCACTCATTTACAAATATTGATGCCTTCCTTTGGCATGACAATCAGACCAGAGCTTTTCACACCTCTCTGTTAGTGTCCTCCTAGACTGCCAAAGTCAGCTCAAGCAAACTGGCTGGCGGAGCAGCATGACAAAGCCAGGCACAGAGGTGCACAGCTGTGTTCTCTACTTCATTAGCACATGCACCAAGTGGAAGCTGCCCCTAGTGTCTTCCCCTTCCAGCCAGGTCAGTCTAAATTCTTCATGCTTAATAAGGCCTTATAGAAATATTTGTGTGTCATGCCTTATGCTAAGGACTTGATATTTTATCCCATTTGGTCTTTACCACGACCCTCAGATATAGGAGTTGTCACATTTTGCAGATGAAGAAATGGAGGTTTGCAGGATTTAAATAACTTACCAAAGTCACAGGCTGGTAGTACTGGGATCCTGTGCTAAGGTGTACGTGCTGCAGAAGTCCTAGATTTTTATCCTTCTGTTAGAATCATTGTGAACCTTTCCTGATTTCTTTAGGCTTAATCATCACTCCCTTCTATCACTTTTTATATCAAATGTTGCCATAACCATTCAGCACTTAGCTGTGGCCCACTTTGAATTGTTCTCTGTTTATTTAATGTGTGCTTGTCTGGTGACCCCAGCTATATTACCATTCTTCTGTGACAGAAACAGTGCTAACAGCTATTCTATGTTTACTCCCATGCAATTTTGCACTCAGTGTCGCTAATTTCCTAGGAACTCGAGGAAATCTTATGAAATTCTCCTTTGGAACGTCTTATAACAACAAATACCAAACAAGCGGTAATTTGGTGAAATTTTTTGAGAGGCAATGCAATATCAAGGTAAGAACTGCAGCTTAATATTCAGAATATCACAATTCCAGTCTCAACTCAGTTCTTGTCATCTCTTTTGTTCTAGAGAAGTTACTTTAACCCGTTTAAGTTTCAGTTTTCTTCTCTGTAAAGTGGGAATAAGCCACATTTCAAGGACTTGCTATGAGAACTAGAGGTGAGATTGGGAATGAAGATGCTTTCTAGATTATAAAGTGCCATCATATACAAGGGACTATATACTTCAGCATTTGTAGTTTTGTCATAAATCTTCACCTACAGTAAATAACATCTCTCAATTATTTCATTTTCTCCGTGAAAAAAAAAATGGGTGGTCTACAAAGTTTCTTCTTATTTTAACACTCTATGAATTTCTCCTTATGGTGATCGTGAGAATGTGTGGGATTGGCTGGGGTGGCTGTGTAAGCCAGACCTTCCAAAGTGAGAACTGATGCCTTATATTCAAAGGGCTTCTCACTCACATCCCACTTGCCAGCCAAAAGGATCACATCTCATGTGGGGGCTGTTTGTGTCTTCAGGGAAGGGGTGGTGTGGTTATATGAAACGCGTTATCACCAGTGCAGATTGAGAAATGCCGTTCTCCATGAGTTTATGATTCCAATGACTTTCTTTCCTGCATGGCGTATATCAACTCACAACTGTATGCTGATGTCTTTGACCTCTTGCCCCAAAAAGAAAAAAATAAAATCTGAAGATAAACATTTTTTCACTTTCTTTCAAAGTGCAATTGTTTTTAAGATTACTTCCCCCATACCCCCAAACACAAATTCCTTACATTTTTCTCCTTTTGACAAAGAAAGTGGGAATGAGGGCATGTTTAACAGAGGTAGAAATGGAACAAACATATATTCACAAACTAACTGCTAAAATGCAGTTTTATTTTCTATCAAAAGCTCTAAGAGTGCTAAAAGGGTCTGGAAATGGCAGTAGGTATGAACGTGAATACGTTTGTGACTCTACATTTCATGACCTTGCTGCAACTTTCTGTCTTGAGTATATTGAAGCAAAGTAGGCCATGCAATTGCAGAGGTTTGGCCACTTCTCTAGGAAAGGTGGCAGTTGGAATTTTTACTACAAAAGTGATCAACTACTGAAGACCTCTTTTCTTCAGAGAAAGTGGTTTTTAAATATTTTAAAATACCTAATTTCTTTCCAGAGTTCCAGAAATGGAAAAGCTAAATGGAAAGGTCAAAAGAGTTGAACTGACTTTGGGGAGCACAGCATCCATGAGTACAAGCCATTTTTCTCTGAGTTATCTTTTGAAACACAGATTATTTCACAGATTATTCAACTCCTTACCAGCAAACTGTACTGGCTCCAAAATATCTATAAAAAATAGTTGACCTTCTGTGCTCTGGATTTCAAGATCCTCCATAGTTTTTCTCCAAGCAACTACCTTTCTGGTCATATTCCTTCCTCTAATCCTCTAGACATTCTGCATTTGGCCATACAAGTCTCTTATTTTCTTCAACTACCAAGCAAGTTAACACATCTTAGACTTTTGTTCCTAGTGTTCCCTCAGTTTGGAACAGTCTTGTAGTTATTGAAATCTTTATTTGTTCTTTAATTCCTCATTGAAATGTCATTTCCCCTACAACATTGCTCTTGAGCTTCCAAATGGAATATTTATCCCATATTTCATGTTTTGAAAGTTTGATATTTATACCATTATTCGGTATTTTATTCGGGCTTGCCTAGAAGTTATGAAGCATCTGTTTTCCCTCTTTGATCATAAGCAACTTGAAGACAAAAATGTTTTTCAGTGTTGATTTCCTTGGCCCCTTTTAAATGCCTAGTGCTTCATAAACATGTTGTGAATGGATGAATAGAAGAATGGACGGATGAATGAATTAGGAAATAGCATAAACTGATGTAATAAATTATGAATTCATAGTCTTATCTTTTACCTAAAATGATTGCTTGACACCATTGCAGTGTATGTCCGTTAGTTAAATGTCTGTTAGTTTTATTTTTATGCATTTCACAGCCTTTCATTTGAGGAAGATTCTTTTACCAATTTCATAGTAATCTGCTTGGTCCATGAGGCTCAAATGAAGCTTACTCATGCTCAAATTTAGGCACACGATCCAGGCCTAATAGCGTAATCCTTTCACTGCAGGGCAGGGATTGGTTCAGGGGTGGAAAGAAGATCCAAGCTGGAACAATTCGATTTTTCTCCAAGACACTGAACAAGGTTAGTGGGGGAGACTCTCTTCCGGGAGATTTTGAGTATAAAGTTGATGTGAGCTGGAACTACCGCAACCTTTGTTTCCACCAGCGGGGGAAAAAGTAGAGTTAAAGGAAAGAAAGAAAAATAATTATGATGATGGTGTTTGAATCATTAGACCTAGCCAAGCCTATATCTCACTTCCCAGGATGTGAGTAGACACATCCCATTATTTATTTATTTTTTACATTATTTTAAATTCAATTATGATTACTTGAAAGCAAAATAATATTAACGCAGGAATATTCAAATAAATTGTCCCAGTAGTGTCACTTTTTTTCTAATAAACAGTTGTATCTCTGAGGAAAATCTTTGTAGTCAATGGGAAATCTAGCCAGCTATTAAGACAAAGAAAAACAATTGTCAACAATAAGTTGTATAACAATCTATAACTCTATGCCTTTGCCTTAACCCCTGCAAGTTCTTATTGATTCAATCTTTTTTTTTCCCCAAGCCTGCTACTTCTTTCTCCCTCCACTGCCACTCCTATGACTCAGTTCATCGCCTTCCCTCACTCTACATCAACAGCAGCCTCCAACTGGACTCTTGTCCTCTAATCCCTTCACAGTTGGTCCTCTCCCCAAGGCCAGGAGGATCTTGCTTAAAGAGTCTCATGTCAATCCTTTATTTGAATCACACGTCATTGTCTCCTGTTATTCTCAGAAGAAAGTCCAAATTCCTCAGCTTAATTGACAAGGTTCTCCTTTCTGTTCATTGTTGTCTGTTTCAGCTCCCCCTTGCCTTCCTTCCTTCAGCCATATTGACTTTAAAAATCAAATTTCTCAGTGCATCATAATCTTTCTGCATTCTAGGATTTTGCACAGTCTGTTCTCAATTACTCTTTAAAATGGCTCCTTCTCCTTTGGAGTGAGTTGTATAATGCCTCCCAAGAATTCATGTCCATCCGGAACCTCAGAATATGGCCTTATTTGGAAATAAGGTCTTTGCAGAAGTAATTAAAATAGAGATAGAGATTATATTGGATGAAGATGGGCATTAAATCCAATGACACTGTCCTTATAGGGGACAGAAAGGGACATAGAGAGACAAAGAGGAAAAGGTAATATGAAGATGGAGTCAGAGACTAGAGTGATGTATTTGCAAGCCAAACAACCCCAAGCCAAGACTGCCCACAACCCACAGAAGCTGGGAAAAAGCCATGGAACAGCCCTTCCTCAGAGACTCCAGAAGAAACAATCTGTGTACACATTGATTTTGGATTTCTGGCATCCTGAACTCTCAGAATACTGTTGTTTTAAGCCACCCTATATGTGTGACTTTGTTATGGCAACCATAGGAAACTAAAATAACTTTCTTCAGGTATCACTATCTATGGTGATACATTCTATACCACTAGATTAAATCAAGTGTCCCTTGATGTGTTGACATAGAATCCTCTTTTTTCTACCTCAGTATGTTTAAATTTTCTGTTTGCTTGTCCTCTAGTTGGCTATACCACATGGGGCTCTCTCTTTCACTGTTTTGTACCTAGGACCCATCAAGGTGCCCAGTAAGGAACAGGTTTCCATAGCATACTTTCATTGATTTTCTATATCATAGAAAATCTTTAGTTCTTTGGCACCTAGTAAAGTGGCTGAGATATAACAAATGCTCCGTAAATGTTTACTCAGTAATGGTTTCTGTCAGTTCATTGTGTTGTCAGCTGTAGTATAACATATTGACTGTGGTTCTCACAAATCCTGGTCCTTACTAAGGGGTGGAGAGCTCACGCAGAGGGGATTCTATTTGTAGAGCCCTTAAAAATTCCATAATTCTCTCTTATGCATAGCCAGAGGTGACTGTGCAAAAACCCTCTGAAGAATGTTTAGGTAAGCAAGTGTACTTATCTCCAATTTACAGGGGCAGGGGATGGGGGGCCAAATCTTATACCTAGGAAATGACCATAGAGCTGAGAAGTTCTAATTCTGAATCCATCATTCCTGCCACTGAATCCTAAGACCCTTATTAATATTGGCAAAAACATTCTAGTCCTTCGATTATCCATTTAAACAATTTTTTCTGAGATAGAGTTTCGCTCTTTTTGCCCAAGCTGGAGTGCAGTGGTGCGATCTCGGTTCACTGCAACCTTTGCCTCCTGGGTTCAAGCAATTCTCTGGCCTCAGCCTCCCAAGTAGCTGGGATTACAGGCACAGGCCATCACGCCCAGCTAGGTTTTTTTCTTTTTTTCTGGTATGTTTAGTAGAGACATGGTGTCACCATGTTGGCCAAGGTGATCTCGAGCTCCTGACCTCAGGTAATCCACCCGCCTCGGCCTCCCAAAGTGCTGGGATTATAGGCGTGAACCACTGCGCCCAGCTACAAAATTCTTTTAGTGATCCTTGTGATAGGTAAAGGGAAGGCTGTTGGGAGAATTTAAGCAAGATGACAGGGAGTGTAGGGCAGTGGGATTCTAAGGGCATAAATCCCAGGGAAATCTCAAGTGGCAGCAGATAGCTATGGTTTTTGAATGAGCTCTTAGTCTTCTTGGCCCTTTCTGAATGTGTCCTACCTCATTAGAAATATATTATGGAGCCAGCGGGCCGGGCGCAGTGGATCACGCTTGTAATCCCAGCACTTTGGGAGGCCGAGGCGGGTGGATCATGAGTTCAGGAAATCGAGACCACGGTGAAACCCTGTCTCTACTAAAAATACAAAAAAAAAATTAGCCGGGCGTGGTGGCGGGCACCTGTAGTCCCAGCTACTCGGAGAGGCTGAGGCAGGAGAATGGGGTGAACCCGGGAGGCGGAGCTTGCAGTGAGCTGAGATTGCGCCACTGCACTCCAGCCTGGGCGACAGAGCGAGACCGTCTCAAAAAAAAAGAAATATATTATGGAGCCAGCAAACCAGTAGGTGATATGGAAACTAAATGGACAAAGAGGTGGAGGAAGGACTGGAGAGTGCATACTTGTGCTAAATAAAACAAGAGGGAATGCAATTGTGCATTATGATGAATAAGTAGTCTACAAAAGTCATGGGGTTGGTAGACGCTGAGAGCAAGAGCAATTGAGAGTGAAAAGCAGAGCACTCTGGGAATGGAGAGGCAGTCAAAAATAGCAACACGTTCTCACTTTCAAAATTTCCACTTGAGGGGCATTTGGAGGCTAGTCAGGCCTGGGATTTCCAGATTTCTTTGAGATAAATAAATGATGTTTGCTCTCTTTGTATGTGGATGCTGAGAGAAGAAAAACCCTTTTGTATTAGAAAAAAAAAAAAAACATAGAATGTGTTGAAGCAGTATCTGCTCTTTGGGGATGGAAAAACACAAGACAGTGTGTATGTTAAGTAGTTCCAAGCAGGAGGCGCAGAGGAGTCTCCACACATTTTTACTCTGGGTGGTACACTGTGTGACTAAATGCATCAGCTTTGCAGTTAGACTGACTTAGCACAAATCTTGAATCTATTACTATTTCACTTGTGTAGTCTTGGACAAGTTACTCCACTTCTCTGGGTCCCAGAATTCTCATCTATAAAATGCGGACAAATAATATACATAATTCACAGGTAAGAGTAAAGGGAATTATGATATAAATGATGTAGAATAGTGCACACCACCCAATAAGCACTCGATACATATACACCGTTAGTTTTAATATCTATTTTATGTGGACTCAGCCATAAAAGTAGAAAGCTGAGAGAGTAATAGACATAAAAGTCAAATGCTCAGACTGTTGGGACAGGCAGACCCTTCCCCTCATTGACGGCTCACTAGTGGGGAATGATTTAACTTCTATAAGTTTAATTGCCACTTTGGTAAGATAGGATGAGATGACAATAGAATCTTCCTCATAGGTTGTTGTGTCATATGAAGCACTTGCTTGATTTTCTGGCACATAGTACAAGGTCTACGAATAGCAGCTGTTATTATTACAGAGTTGGAATTAGGCATTGGCTGTGAAACCAGAATGCTTTAGTGAAATATAATATGTTAAGCAGTGAAGCTTTTTATTCTATGGGCCACCAAAAGAATAAGTTGATTTAATTCAGCCCTTTAAAGAAAAACAAACAAAAAGCAAAACCAACCAACCAAACAGCAAAAATAACAACAAAGCAAAGAAACAATCTTGCTGAAATAAAGTATTGTATTTTTTATTACAAGGTAAATCATATTTCTGTGTGTGTGTGTGTGTGTGTGTGTGTGTGTGTGTTTCTCTCTGTGTACCAAAATGATAGCAAGTGGTTTTTTTAATCAGATTTTATTTGGGGATGGTGCCAAAAATGAGATTGCACAGACTCCTTTGTGTACCTTCAAGGTATTATCTTTGACCAAGAGAACTTTTGATCTGCAGAGTCAGTGTGATAAATGCAGTTACTTGTTAGTGTAGTCATTGGAAGTCTATATGATTTTGGAAAAATTTAAGAGAAAAGTATGAGGGTAAGAAGATTACTAAAATATTTCACAAATTTTGGCTTTCAGTTGTATCTAAAATCATAAATTCAATTTAGAACATCTAATGACTGAGGTACAATCACTAAGGCAAAAAGTTGTTGACAAAGATACCCTTTGAGGTGGCTTAAAATCTATGCTAAGAGACAGGGATGAGGAAAGATAATTAGTGCTTCAATAAGCATGAGTGTGTGTGGGAAGGGGGGTTGAGGAGCTGAGAATTTTTCTCTGCTTAATTCTTACCACAAGCCTCTGAGGTATGTAATATGGTTGTGATTTAAGTCCAGATATTTTTATTCAAGTAGGCTATGACTTAAATCCCAGCACTACCACCTTCTAGTTGCATAAACCTGAGCATCATAAGCCTCCATGTTGTCACTTATAAATTGGGACTAATTAATCAGTTTTCCTGGTTTCTTGTCAGAATTATGTAAAACAATAAATGTAAAGATGCTTGCACAATACCTGGCACAGAGTACATGCTCAACAAAAGAAAGTTGTTATTCTTGTTGTTATCAATTTTTACAGAATAAAAAATTATGGCTTTAAGAGAAAGCAAAAGTTGTCTAAAACTTGAAATCTTAACTGACAGCGAATTTGGCAAGATAATATAAAATCCAAGTTATTCATAGGCGCTACCAAGTTTCTCAATTCTCCCTCCACAAGCCACACTTTAGAATCTCAAGAGCTCACTCACCCACCTCCTCATGCTGTCACACTTAACATCCTCCTTCCCAATAAGAACTGCAAGAATTACTGCCACATGTGTAATATTTACCAAGTGGCAGCTTTTATGTAAAAAAAAAAAACACCCTCCAGTGGCTTAACACACAATTATAGACTGAAGCAGGTTGGCAGAAGGGTCAGGATTGATGGTGAAGAAAGGCTGTGCTTTATGAAATAACTCCAGATCCCACGTTACCCTGTACTCAGCAGGCAGACTGGAAAAGAAAAGAGATTGGAGATTTTGGGGAGATTCTTATGGGCCAGGTCTCAAAATGATACCCACTTTCTCCTTCTATTGCCTAGATCTCAGTCCCATGAAAAGACTTAACTGCAGGGAAGTATGGGCGATGTGGTATTTAGCTGGGTACCCCAGCAAAAGGCTGGGGTGAACAAGTTGCTAGTGTCTGCAATAACAGCCGACCTCCCCCTGCCCATCACCATTCATACACACAGAGACACACACTCTTATAGGGGACTGGCCTGAAGGAGGTGACATGAAAATCTTGGCCATAACATTAACGAAGAAAACAAACAACAAAATCAATCTAATATTTATTTTTCGTGAGAGCATCTGCTACCGATGCAGTAGCTGAGACGCAGTAGATGAGAGATGTACATCAATTACAAACAGGCATGGCTTTTATCCCTCAATTATGTTTCTAGGTACTTATCTGAAGTAAATAAGTGGAAAACATGGAAAGATATATGTAAAAGATGATCATTACAGCATTATTGGAATAGGGAAACCATATATTAAAATGGACATCAATAGAGGATTGATTATGTAAATTGTGGTGCATTTATACAATGTAGCACTCTGTAGCCTTTAAATGTAAAAAAGTGTTTTCACATACACCTATATGACAAGTTGCCAAATACCAAATATGATACATTCTATGCAATCATCTGAGCCACTGTGTGCTGCCTGCACTATGTGAAGTCTATGCCGTGAAGTTGAACAGCACAGAAACCCTGGAAATATCTATAGCTATCTTTATATTTATGTCTCTATATAGAGACTCCTCCTGTTCCTATCCAGTAGATAGTTCTTACAAACTTAGGGAGCAAATAGAATAACATCTTTTTAATTTTACCAGATTAATTACTGAAATTCCATATACCTCAATTGCAGAAAATTCAGAATCTCCTCCATGATGTACTTCTAGCCCTCTGAGAAGTTCCAGAAAATGGAAGGTGTGAGGAGAAGCAATGGATCAGTTTGGCTTCCACTCTTGGTGGGGCAAGGGGAGTAAACCACAGTACACTGTCTCCCAGGGGAGTCACTGGCACCTAGTGTGAGAGACGGTGTTGGTCTTCTGCCACTCTGGCATCCTGCATAGCCCACCACGAAGCCCTGGAACTGTACCCTCTTTCTTCACAGGGGATCTGCCTGAGTAATGGCCAGCTTTCCTCTAAATTCTCAAAGCAGAAATTGTTGGATTGCATTAACTGTCACTTAATAAAGGTATAACTCACTAATTCCTCTGAGAGAGCATTCCCTCAATGACTCTCAGGCAATTTTCCTTTTTAAGAAAGACTCTTTAAGAGATTTCAAAGTGTACTCACATGAGTCCTTCCAGAAGAATGAGAAAGAAGAAATTCCATCCATAATTATGGATTACTGTACCTCTGACACTAGAAAATAAGTGATACAAATTTTATAAATGTAGAATGAATACATATGCACTTACAGAAAACATTTCATTTCCTTCATATAAATGTGTCTATGTGCATATAAAGTTTTATATGTGACCTGCATATAATCTATAAAATCTGTATAGATATGTATGAAAAGAGAGAGGGATGTCTGGAAGGAAGGTCCCAAAATAGTATCAGTTGTCTGTAATAGTGAGGTTGTTTTGCTCATTTAACTTATTTATTTATAAAGATATTATTTATTTTGAATATATAACTCATAAAATCCCTTTCCTTGCATTTCTATATGCTATATAATGTCTTAATTTAGCATGATGTGTAGGTGTGTTTGCATGTGTACAGACTCATATTTTAGTAAATCCTTGTTTAAATTTGTTTTCGCTGTCCTAGGTGAAAAGTCTTAGGACACAAATTATTAAAGTTGTATGTTAGTGCTTAAAGTTGATGCAAATTGGGCCTCTGGAAGGATCTGGGTGAAATGCAGTTAGTTACGTTCTTCTCTAAGCAATTTTAATTCGACATTACCTTCTTTTTCTCAATGATAGCCATGTATCTGTTCATTAGGCATCTCTCTATTCCTCTCTCCTTCATTGAAAAGTGTTGGCAATCAGTGTTGGTGGCCTTACCATTATGTCTTTGGGAATTATTTCACTTGTTCCTGATTCCATAAGCAGTGTCTAATCATAATGGCTAAAGGCCTGCAGGTGACATATCTGCAAGCACATGGCTCCAGAGAAATGGAAGTTCTGGGTTAGAGGTAGAGTTTGGGTTAGAACCTTTAGAGACAAGTGTCTTACAGTTCTACTGTCTGTTATAGAACCTTCACATAGTAGGTTCTCTACGAGTATTTGTCAAACTGAAATGACCTGAATTATTTTGTTGATTATAAATTAACCTGCTTCTTTTAGGGCCTGGAGTATCTCATAGTTTTCTCTTTCCAAGTAAATTTTCAAAATATTTCAAACATAGAAAATTAAGGCCAACACCAAGAATATTTGTCACTGTTTAATGTACCTAAAGCAACAAAAATAAAAAAGAAAATCCTTCCTTAGCAAGCAGTCCACGGCAAGCTGTGAAGGAATGAGAATGCTATTTGGTGGAAGGCTCCAGCGACATGGAAGGATGTTTAGGTGACTGTGTTCAATAGATTTTGCTTGACTCCATCTCCCACATGGGAGAGTTGCCTTTAAAGCACATTATTTTGTTATCAAAGCTAGAAGCAGTGTGACTGAAGTGAGACTCAGATTTCAAACCCCTCTACTTTGAACGTGAAGGGTCCCTGGGGGACCTGGCTTCTGACTGAAGCTTTAGGGAATCCTAAGCCTTCCTTTGAGTCCAGGCTGAGACAGATAGGGCTCATTTGCAGAGATCCTCACCTCATTTCCTGAAGTTTCAATTCAGCTCAATGTGGGCCGGGACAAACGTTCCCTTTCCCACCATCCCCTGGCTGTGAGCTGATGCTGACTTGAGTCCTCTACTGAATTAAGCATATTTTTAAAAATTAAAAACAAGCTTTGATTCCTAATACAAAAATGCACAGTAAGTCCTCACTTATCAGTACCAATAGGTTCTTGGAAACAGTCACTTTAAGTGAAATCACATGTGACAAACCATTTTTTTCTCATCAATGTTATAATGTTAAGCAAAATGATGTTATTTTGAAGACCTGCTGTATATAACTTCATTTCATCACTTAACTGCTGACATTGAAAACTTACATCAAGTAACTTCTTTGTCAAAAAGTTAAAAGACAGTATAATTAAAAGACTGAAAATAAAAAATACCCACACTGTCACCACACACACACACACACACACACAGATACACACTTGTTTTGTGTGCATGCTGCACAGTAGCATTTGATGTACAGGTGCTCCAAAACTTATGATGGTGTTATGTCCTGACAAATTCATAGTGTGTTAAAAATATTATAGTTGGAAAGTGCTTTTAATACATCTAGCCTACAGAGCATCATAGCTTAGCCTAGCCTACCTTCGATGTGCTCAGAATACCTACTTTGGCCTACAATTGGGCAAAACCATCTGGTAACACAGTACTAAAGAGTAGGGGTTGCTTATCCTCCTGATCCTGTGGCTGATTAGGAGCTGTGTCTCCCTGCCTCTGCCTAGCACTGTGAGAGAGTAATATTCTGCATATCCCTAGCCTGGAAAAAGACCAAAATTCAAAATTTGAAATGTGGCTTCTGTAGAATGGTATTTCTTTCACACTTTCATAAAGTCAAAAATTTTCAAGTTGAGCCATTATAAATTGAGGATCATCCATATTAATATGTTGTTAATATGTTCATATTTTATGTGCATAAATATATATTATTAATCTTCAATATTTATTATTAGCTATTGAGGCTAAAATAATGTACTGTCACCATTTCTGCTTATCCTCCATTTTGTTGGTATTTAGTTTGCTTTCAAACTAATCAGAATTCATGGCTGAAAAGGAGGCAAGGAAGAATTTCAGCTGAAGAAATTTGAGGGTGGCCAGACAGATATTTGGGTGTGAAGGAAAGCCTAGTAATCTTCAAATCGCATTTATTCCTGTAGGCACCGCTCTTTCCAAGATACTTTTTTTACTCTATATAATTAGTTAGCACAAGTTTCAGGAAGATTCTATAAAGATATTCTCAATTTCTTAAAACTCTATTTTGAAAGACATATTCTTATGTCTGTATCTCTAACATTTTAAAATAATAAGCAACACACATGCACACACTATTTGGGATCAAAAGCCCAACTTACATCACTGTTTTGGATAAATTCCTCCTCTACTTATAAGGAAAAAGATCTCATTTGAAAGAATTCAAGTGGCTTTGGAAAAATTTCACTGTATCTTATGGGAACAATTTTTCTATTAGCCTAAGATTTCAAAACCTCAAAAGTTTTTATCCTTGTTTCCTAAAAAATATCTTAGGAAAACAACTGTAATAGTATCTGGAAGTCAAAAGATTCGGTTAAGTCCTCTCACTTAGAGGAAAGCAATATTAATTTGATTTTTGGGGGGAGTACAGTAGAGGAAGGCGTATATCACAGATTTTTGACAAGGCTTTGTCATTTTTCATCTGTGTACATGTATTATAAAAAGCACCTTCCCTCATTGCTTGTTTTTGTCAGGTTTGTCAAAGATCAGATGGTTGTAGACGTGTGGTGTTATTTCCGAGGCCTCTGTTCTGTTCCATTGGTCTATATATCTGTTTTGGTAGCAGTACCATGCTGTTTTTGTTACCGGAGCCTTGTAGTATAGTTTGAAGTCAGGTAGCGTGATGCCTCCAGCTTTGTTCTTTTGGCTTAGGATTGCCTTGGCTAAATGGGCTCTTTTTTTGTTTCATACGAAATTTAAAGTAGTTATTTCTAATTCTGTGAAGAAAGTCATTGGTAGCTTGATGGCGATGGCATTGAATCTATAAATTACTTTGGACAGTATGGCCATTTTCATGACATTGTTTCTTCCTATCCATGAGCATGGAATGTTTTTCCATTTGTTTGTGTCCTCTCGTATTTCTTTGAGCAGTGGTTTGTAATTCTCCTTGAAGAGGTCCTTCACATCCCTTGTAAGTTGTATTCCTAGGTATTTTATTCTCTTTGTAGGAATTGTGAATGGGAGTTCACTCATGATTTGGCTCTCTGTTTGTCTGTTATTGGTGTATAGGAATGCTTGAGATTTTTATACATTAATTATGTATGCTGAGACTTTGCTGAAGTTGTTTATCAGCTTAAGGAGATTTTGGGCTGAGACCGTGGGGTTTTCTAAATAAATCATGACATCTGCAAACAGAGACAATTTGACTTCCTCTCTTCCTATTTGAATACCCTTTATTTCTTTCTATTGCTGATTGCCCTGACTAGAACTTCCCATACTATGTTGAATAGGAGTGGCGAGAGAGGGCATTCTTGTCTTGTGCCAGTTTTCAAAGGGAATGCTTCCAGCTTTTTCCCATTCAGTATGATACTGAGTGTGGGTTTGTCATAAATAGCTCTAATTATTTTGAGATACGTCCCATCAACACCTAGTTTATTGAGAGTTTTTAGCATGAAGGGGTGTTGAATTTTATCGAAGGACTTTTCTGCATCTATTGAGATAATCATGTGGTTTTTGTCATTGGTTCCGTTTATGTGATGGATTGCATTTATTGATTTGCATATGTTGAATGAGCCTGGCATCCCAGTGATGAAGCCAACTTGATCATGGTGGATAAGCTTTTTGATGTTCTGCTGGATTCCCTATTTAATAAATGGTTTTGGGAAAACTGGCTAGCCATATGCAGAAAACTGAAACTGGACCCCTTCCTTACACTTTATACAAAAGTTAACTCAAGATGGATTAAAGATTTAAATGTAAGTTCTAAAATCATAAAAATCCTAGAAGAAAACCTAGGCAATACCATTCAGGACATAGGCATGGACAAAGACTTCATGACTAAAACACCAAAAGCAATGGCAGCAGAAGCCAAAATTGACAAATGGGATGTAATTAAAGAACTTCTGCACAGCAAAAGAAACTATCATCAGAGTGAGCAGGTAACCTACAGAATGGGAGAATTTCCTTTTTTTTTTTGAGATGGAGTCTTGCTCTGTTGCCCAGGCTGGAGTGCAGTGGTGCACTCCATTATCCTGCCTCAGCCTCCTGAGTAGCTGGGACTACAGGGGCCTGCCACCACGCCAGGTAAATTTTTTGTATTTTTTTAGTAGAGATGGGGTTTCACCATGTTAGCCAGGATGGCCTCGATCTCCTAACCCCGTGATCTGCCCTCTTTGGCCTCCCGAAGTGCTGGGATTACAGGCGTGAGCCACTGCGCCCAGCCAAAAATTTTTGCAATCTATCCATCTGACAAAGGGTTGATATCCAGGATCTACAAGGAACTTAAACAAATTTACAAGAAAAAAACAACCCCATCAAAAAGTGGGTGAAGGATATGAACAGACAGTTTTCAAAAGAAGACATTTATGCAGCCAACAAACATATGAAAAAAAGCTCATCATCACTGGTCATTAGAGAAATACAAGTCAAAACCTCAATGAGATACCATCTTACGCCAGTTAGAATAGCGATCATTAAAAAGTCAGGAAACAACAGTTGCTGGAGAGCATGTGAGAAAGGGGAATGCTTTTACAGTGTTGGTGGGAGTGTAAATTTGTTCAACCATTGTGGAAGACAGTGTGGCAATTCCTCAAGGATCTAGAACTAGAAATACCATTTGACCCAGCAACCCCATTACTGGGTATATATCCAAAGGATTATGAATCATTCTACTATAAAGACACATTCACACGTATGTTTATTGCAGCACTATTCACAATAGCAAAGACTTGGAACCAACCCAAATACCCGTCAATGATAGATTGGATAAAGAAAATATGGCACATATACACTATGGAATACTGTGCAGCCATAAAAAAGAATGAGTTCATGTCCTTTGCAGGGACATGGATGAAGTTGGAAACCATCATTCTCAGCAACCAACACAGGAACAGAAAACCAAACACTGCATGTTCTCACTCATAAGTGGGAGTTGAACAATGAGAACACATGGACACAGGGAGGGGAACATCACACACTGGGGCCTGTTGGGAGTGGGGGAAAGGGGTGAGATAGCATTAGGAGAAATACTTGATGTAGATGATGGGTTGACGGGTGCAGCAAACCACTATGGCACGTGTATACGTGTGTAACAACCCTGCACCTTCTGTACATGTATCCCAGAACTTATAATAATATAAAAACAAATTTAAAAAGCACCTTCTTTGCCTTTTTATGCTTCTGATTTAGGATGTTAATGCTACTTCGTGTGATTGTACCAGTTGTGTGGTCTGTATTATTTTCTTTTGAATTTTGTGAAATACTCTAACTGAATGAGAACAAGAAAAGCGACAGCCCTCTCTCTGATTTTTCTGTAGAGAGACACCTAGTTTCAAATTCAAGCAGAACAGATGGTTCAGAGCCCTTGATGGTCACTGCCTATGCACTTTCTTTTAATGACTACTGTAAGTAAATGTCAAAATGTCTTGTTCATTCAGAGATTAAAATGGTTCTGCATAGTCAAGAAGCAGCTTGACTTAATAACTAAAACACCAAAAGCCTTATTCTACTTGGTAGAAGGATGCTTGTTCTCCAAAGGCCTAGGCTTAACTCCTGGGTCTGTGAATTCATAGTTACGGGTTCTTAGGCTAGTCCTTCCACCCCTCTTAAATTGGATTTCCTTATCTGTAAAGAACCAAGCACAGTACTTCTCTGAATGTGTGGAAAGTGATAAGAATCAGATAAAAAATAATGAATTAAAGTAAAAACATAGTGTATCAAAATTTGTGGGTTTATGTTAAAGCAGAAATCACTACTAGAAAAAACTGATAAAATTAATGATCTAAGCATTTATCTTAAGGATATTGAAAAAGATAAGAAAATTAATAGAAGAAAAAAGCATAAGAATCAGAGCAAAAACCATTGAAATAGAAAACCAACAAAATAGAGATTATGAGAACCTAAAACTAATTCATTAAAAAGAGTAATAATATTGTCAAACCTCTAGCTAGGTCGATCAAGCAAAAATAAAGCAGAAATTAACCATATCAGTAATAAATGAAGGGACAGCTTCAGATCCTCCAGCCATTAAATGTTCAACAAGAGTATATAATAAACAACTTTATGAAGATAAATTTGTCAATATAATTTTGTCACACAAAATCATATAACTAAACAATTGCAATATTGATATAAGAGGAACTTTAAAATATGGGCAGTTCTATAAATGATTTTTAAAACCACTTAATTTGTATTAAGTGAATTGTCTTGGCGTCTATGTTGAAAATCAATTTTCAACATTCCAACATGAATGTGTTAGTTTATTTCTGAACTCTTAATTCTGTTCCGTGGATCTATATATCTATGCCAATAACTGCCTTGGTTACTGTTTCTTTGTAATAAGTTTTGAAATAGAAGTGTGAATCCTACTTTGTTCTTTTTTTTCAAGAATGTTTTAGCTGTTTCACATGAATTTGAGAATAGGCTGTCCCACTACAGTAAAAAAAATAAATAAGGCCGGGCGTGGTGACTCACGCTTGTAATCCCAGCACTTTGGGAGGCCGAGGCGGGCGGATCACAAGGTCAGGAGATCGAGACCACGGTGAAACCCCGTCTCTACTAAAAATACAAAAAATTAGCCAGGTGTGGTGGCGGGCGCCTGTAGTCCCAGCTACTCAGAGAGGCTGAGGCAGGAGAATGGCGTGAACCCGGGAGGTGGAGCTTACAGTGAGCCGAGATTGCGCTACTGCACTCCAGCCTGGGCGACAGAGCGAGACTCTGTCTCAAAAAATAAATAAATAAATAAATAAAAATAAATAAATAAATAAATAAAAAGCTGTTAAATTTTTTATAGGGATTGTATTGAATCTGTAGGTCATTTTTTGGTAACTGACATCTTAACAATATTGTCTTCCTACCCATGAACTTGGAACGTCTTTTCACTTAGTAAGATCTTCTTTAATTTCTTTCATCATTGTTTTCTAGTTTTTAATGTACAAGAATTATACTTCTTTTGTTAAATATACCCTATGTAGTTTATTGTTTATGAAACTATTGTAAAAAGTCTTATTTTATTAAATTTATTTTTTATAGTTCATTGCTAATATATAGAAATATAACTAATTTCTTTATATTGATGAGGAATCCTGAATTTGTTTATTACTTCTAATAGTTGTGTGTGTGTGTGTGTGTGTGTGTGTGTGTGTGTGTGTGTGTGTATGCATGCATGTTGATGCATTAGAATTTTCTAGGTACAAGCTTATGTAATCTGCAAATAATCTACACAGAGATAGTTTTATTTTTTTCTTTCAAAACTGTATGCCTTTTATTTTTTCTTCTTACCTAATTGCCCTGGCTAGAATTTCCAGTACAATGTTTTATAAATGGTGAGAGCAGACGTCCTTGTCCTGTACTTGGTGGGCATAAGCATTCAGTCTTTCACCATTTCGTGTGGTTTGCTATGGGTTTAGGATAGGTGGTCGTTATCAGGTTGAGCAAGTTTCTTTCTATTCCTAGTTTGTTGAGTGCTTTTGTCAGGAATAGGTGTTGATTTGTCAAATGCTTTTTATGTGCATATTGACATGATCATATGGTTTTTGCCCTTTATTCCATTAATATGGTATATTACATTGTTTGATTTTCATACATTGAGCTAACCTTGCATTTTTGGTGTAAATTTCACTTGATCATTTTATATAATACTTTTTATATGTTGTTCAGTTCAGTTTTCTAGTATTTTGTTTATGACTTTTTTGGGGATGGTCTTTTCACAAGGCATACTGTTTTGTTGTTTTCTTTTCTTGTGATGTCTTTGGTATGAGGATCAGGGTAATGCTGGCTTCATCGAATGAGTTGTAAATGTTAGCTTTTCTAATTTTTGGAGGAGTTTGTCAATGATTGTGGTTAAGTCTACTTTATTTGTTTATTATTTATTTCTTTGTTGAGACAAAGCCTGTCTCTATTGCCCAGGCTGGAGTGCAGTGGTGCCATCTCCACTTCCACGCACTGCAACCTCCTCCTCCCAGGCTCAAGGCATCCTCCCATCTCAGCCTCCTGACTAGCTGGGACTACAGGCATGCAACACTATGCCCAGCTTTTGGTATCTTTTGTAGAGACAGGGTTTCGCCATCTTGTCTCAAACTCATGAGCTCAAGCAATCCCCCTGTCATGGCCTCCCAAAATGCTGGGATTATAGGCATGAGCTATTGCCTGTGGCCAAGTCTACATTGAACATTTGGTAGTCTTTTGTCAGTAAAGCCATCTGGATCTGAATTTTCCCTTGTGGAGAATTTTTGGATTAGCAACTCAATTTCTTTACTTGTTACAATTTTATTTAAATTTCCTATTTCTTTTTGAGTCAATTTTGGCATTTCTTTTTTTTGTAGGACTTCGTTCATTTCATCTAGATTTTCTAATTTGTTGGCATACGATTACTCAGTGTTCCTTTAAAATCCTTTATATTTTTATTAGCTTGGGAGAAGTGTCTTTTCTTTCATTTTTGATTTTAGTTATTCATGTTTTTTTGGCTGTTGTTCTTGGTCAGTGTAGCTAATGGTTTGACAATTTTGTTGATATTTTTCGATGAGCCAACTTTTGCATTTGTGTTTTCCATTGTTTCCATTCTTTCATTAATTTTCACTCTAATCTTTTGTTTGTGCTTTAGGTGTAGATTACTCTTCTTTTTCTAGTTTCTTAAGGTGGAAGTCTAGGGTATTGATGTGAGAGATTTCTTTTTAAAACACGCAGTCATTTATAGATATAAATTTTCCTTTAAACATTGGCTTTGTTACATTTCATAAGTTTTGTATATTCTATTTTTGTTTTCTTTCATTTCAAAATATTTTCTAATTTTTCTTGGGTGTTCTTCATTAACCTTCTGGTTATTTAGTAGTGTGTTGTTTAATTTGCACACATTTGTGAATTTTCCAAGTTTTCTTTTCTCATTGGTTTCTAATTTAATTCTGTTACAGTCAGAGAAAACACTTTATAAGATTTTAATTCTTTCTAATTTATTAAGGCTTGTCTTATGGCCAAGCAAACAGACTATTCTATAGAATATTTCATGTTCACTTGAGAAGAAAGTGCACTGTACTGTTGTTTGGTGGTATCTACTAGATTTTAGTCTTTCTATATTTTTAATTTTTTTAATGAGTGCTATAAGGATAACTATACACATATCTAATTAATTATAACCTATTTAATATAATTAGTTAATATTATAACACTTAATATAAAATGTAGAAATATTCAATTCACATAGCTTTTTTTAAAAATTTCCCCCACCACTGAACTTTACACTTCGGTTGTCATATTTATTACATTGACATAGGTTGAAAATTACAGATGACAACATTGTAATTTTTGCTTTAAACAATTATATGTAATTTAAAGTATTTTAGGGGAAAATAA
The DNA here is from genome assembly GCF_009828535.3 of Hylobates moloch. Taxonomy (NCBI): domain Eukaryota; kingdom Metazoa; phylum Chordata; class Mammalia; order Primates; family Hylobatidae; genus Hylobates; species Hylobates moloch. Next base: position 122,198,718 of record NW_026652281.1, on the reverse strand, counting down.
TCTTTTATATTTACCCAATTATTTAACTTTTCTGGCTTTCTTCCTTTCTTTGTGAAAACTCAAGTTTCCCCCTTTATTTTTGCCTTTAGCCTGAAGACCTTACTTTAGCATTTCTTGTAGAACAAGTCTGTTGGCAACAACTTCTCTTAATTTTTCTTCATCTGCAACTATCTTAAATTTGCCTTTATTTCTGTAGAATGTTTTTGTTATATATAGAATTCTATATTGATAGTTCTTTTATGTCAGCACTCTAAAAATGTTTTTTACTATTTTCTGGTCTCCACAATTTCTACACATCAGACACTACAAACCATGAGCACGCAAGCAACATACTGGTAGAAAATATCCACAGTACTGATTTCTGAAAATAAACTTGTATCCAAGTTATATAAAAAATTTCAACAACTCAGTAATAAAAATACAAATAATAATACAGTTTGGTGAAAAATTTTGAATACATTTTAAATAAAGACATATTACACATAACAAATAAGTAAATGTGTTCAACATCATTAGATATTTAATGAAATACAAATTAAAACCAAATGAATAACTAAAATGGAAAGAAATGAAAAAGCAAAATATTAGCAAGGGTGTGGAATGAAACTCTGAACCTTTGTTTATAGAAGTATAAAATGGCACATACACTTTGGAAAACTTTTAGTTTATTTTAAATTTAAATATATATTTGCCCATGACCCTTCAATTTTACTGATAGGTATTCCCCTGAGAGAAATAAAACCATATGACTACATATAGATTGGAAAAAACATTGTTCATAGTAGCTTTGTTGATCCAAGTCACCAACTGAAAACCAAGTAAATGTTCGTAAGCAGGAAATGATTTAACAAATTATGGTATATTAATGAAATAAAAATTTATTCAACTACTGAGACACACTATTCTCAAAAGCATGATGCCGAGTATCCTTTTGATCAGACAAAAACGTATTTACCTTACAATTATATTTGCATGAGGTTCTGAATCAAGCAAAACTAATATATGGGGATAGACATTAGAAACTTGGTTGTCTTTGCCAATCCAACAGAAATACAAAAGATTTTCAGATATTATTTTGCACACTTCAATGCACACAAACCAGGAAATCTAGAAGAAATGGAAAAATTTCTGGAGACACACAAATTCCCAAGATAGAATCAGGAAGAAATTAAAAACCTTAACAAATCGATAAAAAGTTCCAAAATGGAATCAGTAATAAAACACAAACCAACGAAGAAAAGCCCCAAACCAGACAGACTCACAGCCGAATTCTACCACACATACAAAGAAGAGTTGTAGGCCAAGCACGCTGGCTCATACCAACCCTTTTGGAGGCTAAGGCAGGAGGATTGCTTGAGCCCAGCACTTCAAGACTAGTCTTGGCAATACTTTGAAACCGTGTCTCCATAAAAAACAATTAAAAATCAGTTGGGCATGGTGGCACAAGTAACTGTAGTCTCAGATACTTAGGAGGTTAAGGCAGGAAGATTGCTTGGATCCAGGAGGTCAAGGCTGCAGTGAGCCCTGATTGTGCCACTGCACTCCACCCTGTGTGACACAGCAAGACTCTGTCTTAAAAAAAAAAAAAAAAAAATCGCAGAAGAGCTAGTATAAATCCTACTGACACTATTCCAAAAAATAGAGGAGGAGAGACTCCCACCTAACATTATGTGAAGTCAGCATCATCCTGATACCAAAAGCTGGAGGACACACGACATAAAAAGGAAACTTTAGTATCAGCGATAAGCATAGATGCAAAAATTCTTAACAAAATACTAGCAAACCAAATCCAGCAGCATAACATGATCAAATAGGCAACATTCCTATGATTCAAAGTTGGTTCAAGATATGCAAATCAACAATTGTAACTCCCCATATATAGAGAATTTAAGACAAAAGCCATATGATTATCTAAATAAACCCAGAAAAAGTTTTCAATAAAATCCAACATTCTTGTATGATAAAAACCCTCAAGAAACTAGACATCAAAGGAACATAACTCATAATTATATGAGCCATCTATGAAAAACCCACAGCCAACATAATACTGAATGAACAAAAGCTGGAAACATTCCCCTTGAGCACTGGAACAAGACAAGGATGCCCACTCTCACCACTGTTATTCAACATAGTGCAGGAAGTGCTAGCCAGAGAAATCAGGCAAGATAAGGAAATAAAAGGCATCCACATAGGAAAAGAAGTCAAACTATCTCTCTCCACTGACGATATGATTCTGTATCTAGAAAACACAGATGACTCCATCAGAAGGCTTCTAGAGCTGCTAAACTACTAGAGTAAAGTTTCATGACACAAAATCAATGTGTAAAAATGAGTAGCATTTTTAAATTATACTTTAAGTTTTGGGATACGTATATAGAACATGTTGGTTTGTTACATAGGTACACATGTGTCATGCTGGTTTGCTGTACCCGTCAACCCGTCATCTACATTAAGTATTTCTCCCAGTGCCATCCCTCCCCTTGCCCCCCCCTACACCCACACAAGCCCCAGTGTGTGATGTTCCCTTCCTTGTGCCCATGTGTTCTCATTGTTCAGCTCACACTTATGAGTGAGAACATGTGGTGTTTGGTTTTCTGTTCCTGTGTTAGCTTACTAAGAATGACGGTTTCCAACTTCATCCATGTCCCTGCAAAGGACATAAACTCATTCTTTTTTATGGCTGCATAGTATTCCATGGTGTGTATGTGCCACATTTTCTTTATCCAGTCTGTCATTGATGGGCATTTGGGTTGGTTCCAAGTCTTTGCTATTGTGAATAGTGCTGCAATAAACATACATGTTCATGTGTCTTTTTTTTTCATTTATCCTACAAAATTTTTTTTTTATTATACTTTAGGTTTTAGGGTACATGTGCACAATGTGCAGGTTGGTTACATATGTATCCATGTGCCATGTTGATTTCCTGCACCCATTAACTCGTCATTTAGCATTAGGTATATCTCCTAATGCTGTCCCTCCCCCCTCCACCAACCCCACAACAGTCCCCGGAGTGTGATATTCCCCTTCCTGTGTCCATGAGTTCTCATTGTTCAATTCCCACCTGAGTAAGAACATGCAGTGTTTGGTTTTTTGTCCTTGCAATAGTTTACTGAGAATGATGTTTTCCAGTTTCATCCATGTCCCTACAAAGGACATGAACTCATCATTTTTTATGGCTGCATAGTATTCCATGGTGTATATGTGCCACATTTTCTTAATCCAGTCTATCGTTGTTAGACATTTGGGTTGGTTCCAACTCTTTGCTATTGTGAATAGTGCCGCAATAAACATACGTGTGCATGTGTCTTTATAGCAGCATGATTTATAGTCCTTTGGGTATATACCCAGTAATGGGATGGCTGGGTCAAATGGTATTTGTAGTTCTAGATCCCTGAGGAATCGCCACACTGACTTCCACAATGGTTGAACTAGTTTACAGTCCCACCAACAGTGTAAAAGTGTTCCTATTTCTCCACATCCTCTCCAGCACCTGTTGTTTCCTGACTTTTTAATGATGGCCATTCTAACTGGTGTGAGATGGTATCTCACTGTGGTTTTGATTTGCATTTCTCTGATGGCCAGTGATGATGAGCATTTCTTCATGTGTTTTTTTGGCTGCATAAATGTCCTCTTTTGAGAAGTGTCTGTTCATGTCCTTTGCCCACTTTTTGATGGCGTTGTTTGTTTTTTTCTTGTAAATTTCTTTGAGTTCATTGTAGATTCTGGATATTAGCCCTTTGTCAGATGAGTAGGTTGCAAAAATTTTCTCCCATTCTGTAGGTTGCCTGTTCACTCTGATGGTAGTTTCTTTTGCTGTGCAGAAGCTCTTTAGTTTAATTAGATCACAGAACCAAAGACCAAAACCACATGATTATCTCAATAGATGCAGAAAAGGCCTTTGACAAAATTCAACAACCCTTCATGCTAAAAACTCTCAATAAATTAGGTGTTGATGGGATGTATCTCAAAATAATAAGAGCTATCTATGAAAAACCCACAGCCAATATCATACTGAATGGGCAAAAACTGGAAGCATTCCCTCTGAAAACTGGCACAAGACAGGGATGCCCTCTCTCACCACTCCTATTCAACATAGTGCTGGATGTTCTGGCCAGAGCAATCAGGCAGGAGAAGGAAATAAAGGGTATTCAATTAGGAAAAGAGGAAGTCAAATTGTCCCTGTTTGCAGATGACATGATTGTATATCTAGAAAACCCCATTGTCTCAGCCCAAAATCTCCTTAAGCTGATTAGCAACTTCAGCAAAGTCTCAGGATACAAAATCAATGTACAAAAATCACAAGCATTCTTGTATATCAATCACAGACAAACAGAGAGCCAAATTGTGAGTGGACTCCCATTCACAATTGCTTCAAAGAGAATAAAATACCTAGGAATCCAACTTACAAGGGATGTGAAGGACCTCTTCAAGGAGAACTACAAACCACTGCTCAATGAAATAAAAGAGGATACAAACAAATGGAAGAACATTCCATGCTCATGGGTTGGAAGAATCAATATGGTGAAAATGGCCATACTGCCCAAGGTAATTTATAGATTCAATGCCATCCCCATCAAGCTACCAATGACTTTCTTCACAGAATTGGAAAAAACTACTTTAAAGTTCATATGGAACCAAAAAAGAGCCCGCATCGCCAAGTCAATCCTAAGCCAAAAGAACAAAGCTGGAGGCATCACGCTACCTGACTTCAAACTATACTACAAGGCTACAGTAACCAAAACAGCATGGTACTGGTACCACAACAGAGACATAGATCAATGGAACAGAACAGAGCCCTCAGAAATGATGCTGCATATCTACAACTATCTGATCTTTGACAAACCTGACAGAAACAAGAAATGGGGAAAGGATTCCCTATTTAATAAATGGTGCTGGGAAAACTGGCTAGTCGTATGTAGAAAGCTGAAACTGGATCCCTTCCTTACACCTTATACAAAAATTAATTCAAGATGGATTAAAGACTTAAATGTTAGACCTAAAACCATTAAAATCCTACAAGAAAACCTAGGCAATACCATTCAGGACATAAGCATGGGCAAGGACTTCATGTTCATGTGTCTTTATAGTAGAATGATTTATAATCCTTTTGGTGTATACCCAGTAATGGGGTTGCTGGATCAAATGGTATTTCTGGTTCTAGATCCTTGAGGAATCACCACAATGTCTTCCACAATGGTTAAACTAATTTACACCCCCACCAACAGTGTAAAAGTGTTCCTATTTCTCCGCATCCTCTCCAGCATCCGTTGTTTCCTGACTTTTTAATGATGATCTTTCTAACTGGCATGAGAAGGTATTTCACTGTGGTTTTGATTTGCATTTCTCTAATGACCAGTGATGATGAGCTTTTATTCATATGTTTTTGGCCACATAAATGTCTTCTTTTGAGAAGTGTCTGTTCTAATCTATCCATCTAAAAAAGGGCTAATATACAGAATCTACAAGGACCTTAAAGAAATTTACAAGAAAAAAACAAACAACCCCATCAAAAATTGGGCAAAGAATATGAACAGTAGCATATTTATACATCAAAAACGTTGAAGCTGAGTGCCAAGTTAAGAATGTAATCTCATTTACAATAGCCACACACACACACACACACACACACACACCCCTAGGAATATGGCTAGCTGTTAACGTATATTAAAGATCCTCTGTAAAGAGAATTACAAAATAGGGTTAAAATAAATCAGAGAAGGAACAAATAAATAGAAAAACATCCCATACTTATGGATAGGAAGAATGAACATCATTAAAATGGTCATGCTGCCCAAAACAATCTACATATTTGATGCTATTCCTATCAAATTACTAATGTCATTCTTCAAGTAATTAAAAAAATCTTCTAAAATTAATAGAACCGAAAAGAGACCAAGAGACCAAGTAGCCAAAGCATTTCTAAGCAAAAAGAGCAAAGCTTTGAAGTTATCCACTTCAAAGTATACTACAGGGCTACAATAATCAAAACATCATAGTACTAGTGCAAAAACAGACATATAAATCAATGAAACAGAATAGGAAGCCCAGAAATAAAGCCACATTGCTAAAACTAGCAGATCTCTGACAACAATGACAAAAATAAGCAATGGGGAAAAGACTTCATATTAAATAAATCATGCTGGAATAACTGGCTATCCATATACAGAAGAATGAAGCTGGACTCCTACCTCTTACCATATGCAAAAATCAACTTAAGATGGATTAAAGACTTAAATGCAAGACTTCAAATTATAAACATCCTAGAAGAAAAACTAGAAAATACCCTTCTTGACATTGCCCTTGGCAAATAATTTATGGCTAAGTCCTCAAAAGCAACTGCAACATAAACAAAAATTGACAAATAAAATCTAATTAAACTGAAGAGCTTCTGCACAGCAAAAGAAACTATCAAGGGAGAAAATAGACAACCTACAGAATAGGAGAATATATTTGCAAACTATGCATCTGACAAAGATATATTATCCAGAATCTATAAGGAACTTAAACAAATCAACAAGTAAACAACAACAACAATGAACATTAAAAAGTAGCCTAAGGACATGAACAGACACTTCTCAAAAGAAGAAATACAAGAGAAAAACAAACATGAATAAATGCTCGTCATCACTAATCATCAGAGAAATGAAAACCAAAATCACAGTATGATGTCTTCTCACACCTGTCAGAATGACTTCTGTTAAAAACTCAAAAAAACAACAGATATTGGTGAGGCTACAGAGAAAAAGGGAACACATACAGTGCTGGTAGGAATGTAAATTAGTTCAGCCACTGTGGAGAGCAGTTTGGAGATTTCTCAAAGAACTGAGAGTTGAACTACCATTTGATCCAGCAATCTGACTACTAGATATATGCCCAAAGGAAAATAAATTGTTCTACCAAAAATACACATGTACTTACATGTTCAACACAGCAGTGTTCAATGTTTCAAAGACATGGAATCAACCAAGGTGCACATCAACAGTGGAGGGGATAAAGAAAATGTTATACAGAATGGAATACCACACAGCCATAAAAAGACCAAAATGATGTCCCTCACAGCAACATGGTTGCAGCTGGAAACGATTACCCTAAGTGAAATAAGGCAGAAGTAGAAAAACAAATACTGTATTTTCTCACTTATTAGTGGGAGCTAAAACACTGGGTACTCATCATCATAAAAATGGGAACAATAGACCCTGGGGAATTTAAGATGAGGGAGAAAGGGAGCAAGGGTTGAAAAAAACTACTTATTGGATACCATACTCGCTACCTGGGTTAGAGATCCATTCGTACCCCAAACCTCAGCATCATGCAACATACCTTTGTTACAAAACTGCTCATGTACACCCTACTCTAAAATTAAAGTTGAAAAAAAGTCTCTAATAGAAGAAAACAAACTTGGTTGTCTTTAGAGAGGGTTTGAGGGACGTGAGGAAATTTTGATGTTAGTGTTGGTTATGTGATTGTAATTGCCAAAACGAATTACCTGTATATTTTAGGTTTTACATGTTACTGCATTTAACTTATGCAACAAATTTTAAATAGCAAAAGACATAAAAATGCAATCAAAAACTATACACAAAGAGAAGTTTTAAAAATTGATGAGTTTTAATTTAACAATAGCTGAGGTTAATTTGAAAGAAGATGTATTCTGAAAATAAACATTTCACTTAGAAATCCAAACATATCTATGTGATCCAGTTACTCTAGATAGGTAAGTCATACAAAGCTTGGTTTCTTAGATATGGTATGTTCAGGTGCCCTTAACAAACTCCAATCTAAGCAGCACATAAGCAACACAACATTGGGTGTAAGACAGCTTCTAGTTTTGGACTTGCAGGTATGAGAGAAATAGAAGAGATATAAGAGAAGTGATTTATCAGCAGCCTGTGAAGCTTTCCTTCCACTGGTGCCAGTCCTTTCAAATGCTGCTCAATAAGTGCAGCATGAAGATGTAGAAGAAAGGCATCCATTTATCAAAGAAAGAAAAATCTAAAAGCAATAGAAGTGCTTGCCATTTTAAGTTTACTTATGTTAAATTAAGTTTAATCTAAAGTTGCCTCCTTACATATTTTAGGTTCAGCCTAAAGGTTTCTCTGTACATAGTGAATCATAATCTAATCGGATGTGTAAACGGACTGTAACCTACACTTATAACAAGTAGCTAAGTCTCAGCCAATCACAGCAGCCATAGTTCAACCACTCACAGGCAGCCAGCTGCAAACTGTGTTCAAATAAGACAAATGCTGACCTATTTCGTTTTCTGTACCTCACTTTCCTCTTTCTGTCCATAAATCATTTTCTCTTTCTGTCCATAAATCCTCTCTATGTGGCACCAGTGGAGTTGTTTTGAAATTCTGGTTGGAATAGTGTAGCGGGGGATGGTGCTTAATTTGTTAATTGTTCTTTGATCAATTAAATTCTGATTAATTTGGCTTAAGTTTTTATTTTAACATTTATACTTCAGTGTCCGAATTGTTTAATTAGTAAGAATCTATCAATCTATCTATCTACCTATCATCTTTCTAATGCACCTTATATATACCTTATATCTAATAGATACATTAGATATTTAGGTAGTATATAAAATATAATCATACGTGTGCAGAGAGGATGAGGGAGAGAGTAGGTTAATGCAATAATAGTAATACAGACAGAGACTTCTATATAATTATCTTAATAGGTTTCTATTTTCTTCCTCATTCCCTGTTTTCTAGCAGTTTCAACACACTCTTTTATGTCTACTTCGATCTCTGATCGGCCCAGCCACACCATGAGAACAGCTCTCTTCAAGGTCACCAATGCCCATCATTTGGCTGTATCTAGTGTGTACTTTTTACTGTCTAATGATAACAACCTCTTTCTTAAAATACCTTACGTTTTGATTTCTGTAGCTCTAGTGTTTCATAATATTCCTCCTCCATTTGGGTAAGTTTTTTCTAACTCCTTTTTGGGCACATCTGCCTCTACCTAATCTTTAAATACTGGTGTTGTTCAAGCCTAAGTCCTAAACTCTGTGTTCTTCTTGTTCCATAGTTGCCTCTTGAGAAACATCACTGATCTATGTCTTGGTGCTTCTCAAGTTCATATTTTCTTCTGGATTTTTTTTTTTTTCTGAAAGTCAGACATATATCTAATTTTCTACAAAAATTTCAGCATGACTGTCTCACAGATGCCCCATTCTTCATACCTTCACAACTGAGTTCATCATCTTTGTGGTGGCAACACCTCAATCTACTTCTCCTTATCTCAATTACTATCACATCTGCCTATGTTATCTAAGACTACTCTCTTGCCGAACTGTCCATAAACCTCATAAATCCCTCTGACGTCATCTACTCCAAGGTACTGTCATCATCTGGATACCTTTTAACTAGTCACCAACCCTTTCTCTGTATAAACTGATATTTTAAAAATTATCATACTATAGTATATGTTTTTCCTGGAAATCTATATTCCTCACCTGTGAAATCCTTGAGAAGAGGACCTGTGTCTTCCATATATGTATTTCCAGGGATTGGCCATAGCAGGGACTCAATAAACATATTAGCGGGGACTTAACACATTAGCTAGTAGATATGATATTACTTCATTTTGTAAGTAAAGAAGCCAGGCTTAAGAAAGTCAGATGATTTTCTGAATATCTCTTGTTAGGAATCAACACCATTTAACTTTTCACACCTCATTCCTTCTTCTTGGCCCTGGATACTGAAATTAAAAGTAATTCCCAAGGTTTCTAGCACCAGAATCTCTACTAGTCAGTGTCTTCTGTGATGGTCACAGGCAATAAAATTACCAGATTATAGTTTTGTCTACTTTCTTTCACCTTTTATCACTTTGAGTGGAAACTCTAATAATATATTTGGAACTAAAAGTAAGATAAAAAGGAGAAGAGTAAAAAAAATCTTGTATACTTTGCTGATGGAATAGCAAACCCGATATAATTGAGAACAGCCTGGGTTTTTAACATGTCTCAAATCTCCATGAATCAGGAGGCATTTGCACTTGTATGAGTAAAAATGTCAGGAAATGATTTTGAAAGGCTCTGTTTGAGGGTGAAATGTTTCTGCATCTGAAATCCATTTTACCGAGCAAAGTACAGTAGTTACAAAGGCTAAGAGGTTTTCATTTCCATAATTTCATCTTTTTTTTTCAAAAAGAAGTAGAAAAATCCAAGCTTATATATTTGGACCTGCACAGCTTAGCGAGAAATATATTTTAAATAATTGTTCCAACTGGCTTAACAAGGAAAATAGAAAACTATATGTGAGGTGTCCCATGAAGCTTCATCTAGTCTCTTAGCTGGATAGTTCCAACAGTCTTTGAATTTTGTATGTTGTATAGCATTCAAAACTTGATAAGCTCCTTTTGCTTTCTGGATTCCTGAGAACAGCAAAAGACCCAGTTCATTCATTGAATTCATTCAATAAAACTTTATTGAGCATCTTCTATGTGTCAAGGAATTTTCTAGAAATTAGGCAAAAATCCCTGCCTTTATGGAGTTAATAGTCTTGAAGAGGTAGGCTGACAACAAATAATGAAGAAATAAAGACTATTTGATCTTTGTAAGTGGAGAAAAATAAAGCAGGGGATTATGACAGACAACCTTTGGGTTATACGCGAACTGGGTAACATTTTAAATAAAATGATCAGAAAAGACTTCACTGAGATACTTGAGCAAAGAACCAAAAGAAGTGAGGTGGTGAAAAGTACAACCTTTGAAATACCTAATATGAAACTTGGAGGACACTGTAAAATAACTGGCTAATACTTTCAAGTCCTTTCCATACTCCTGTCCAGAGGAGACCAAGCCTAACACCTCCACACCTCTGGAAACATAATTCGGTCTGACAATAGATGGAACCCATTAATAATCATGTTGAGTTGCTTTCCTTAAACAAACAAATTTGGCAGCAGAGGCTCTGCTGGCAGAATTGTAATAGACCAGTCACTGCTGAATTGGACAGTGATAAAGCAGAAAGGTCATAACCAAATATTTTAGGGCATAGGTCGGCAACATTTTTCCAAACAAAATGCCAGATAGTAAATATTTTTGGCTTTGTGGTTCACATACAGTTTCTGTCACATGTTCTTCTTTGTTAATTTTCAAAACACTTTTTTAAAATATAAAATCTCTTCTTAGCTTGAGGTCCATACAAAACCAGATATAGCCATTGGATCATAGTTTGATGACCCCTGTTCCAGATAAGAGTTCTTTTTAGGCATAAAATATCCTGAGCAAGCACAAAAACAAACAGGCATTGCATCTTCTTTATATTTAATGTAAACTCTTGGTTTCACCTGCACTATTCCCTGAGCTAGCAGGGCTTTTGTTTGTTGTATGTGGGTTTTGTTCCCAAGAATACCCTAACTAACTGGTTTCCAAATTGTTTCTTGGGAACTTCACAGAGTGCCTTAGTGGTTAATCAGGGAAGAATCATGCACCTCCACATCCACAACCTGCAGCAATCCTGAGCACTGTTCTACAAATGCACTATATGGGGTTCCTATCCCACACAACCTATTATTTTCCTTCCCTCTCTTCTTTTCAAAAAAATATATTCTTTGAAATCAAGAGTTTAAAAATCTCTGCGTAAGAGATAAACTACTGTGTAAGAGACGGGCAAGTTGCTGAGGTAGCCAGATTAAAAAAAAGCAAAATGCCAAGCAAATGGGTGGGCCCTGGAATCAGGGTCACCTGGTTTCTAATTTAGACCATTTTCCATTAGTGGCTGGAACAATTCACTTACTTTCCCTGTGGGTCAGTTTCCTCATCTCCTTTTGGGGATTATTATATTATTCTCACCTTCTAGCTTATATATGAGGAATGAACAAGTCAACTTATATAAAAATTCTTATTAGAGTACTTGGTTCATAGTAGATACTTCTCTATTAGGTACCATTTGGTGACCTGTATAATACCCAGAACATGTACCCTCCCCAACTCACAACTATAGCACATGCATTTTCTATTCATAAGCAAAGCTAAAAAGACAAGCAGTGAGCCAAAGTGATTTGAAAGCCCCCAAATTTTCATCATTTACACGTATTTTTCCACAGCTCTCATGCGTCTCATATTCTCATGATCAGAAGCACTTGTGATTACCTACTGCTTGTTGAAGGGGTAGGGGCAAAGACCCACACTATCAGCCTTCTCTTTCTTCTGCAATATATCTGTGAAAGATCCCCACATAAAGGCATTAGGATCTCTGAAGTCCTTTGATAAGTGAGTGTTGTGCCAAATTCCTATCAACTCCAACGGAGATGGCACCAGATTTGAGAGGACTAAGAAGAAATTCAGAGCCAGCAAACAAGACATGGGGTTTTATTGGACGCTTACATACAGAGGAGACAGCCCAGTGGCCACAGGCTGGACAGGAGAACCATAATTGCTTGCAAAAGGCATGCAGTTTATATGTCATTTTCACTTAGCACCTTCCCTCTAACAAACTCCACCTAACAACCTTCATTCAACCCAAAACTCAGAACCTTGATCCTCTGTACAGTCGGTGTCCCACAGGACAGACAAGAAGCTCAGATGTTTTTCATAGGCAAGGAACGAATCTGCAGGTTGGCCACTGCTGTATTCCCTAGCTTGAAACACACATTCTGATGCATTTGCCATACAGGGTAGTTCTCCGGATATGTTTAAGTTATTGCTAGCAAGTGCAGTTACCCTAGAGCATGAATACCCCAATAACAACAAACACATTTATCCGTGAGAGCCACTGCTATGTTTGTAGAGTTTTGTTCTTTGTATAAATCTATGGGCCTCATTTTTTTCTCATCTGATAAAGATGATAAAGTACTCCATTCTCTGGCTTTAAATTTATGTCTGACAAATCTGAAAGGTACATAGGACTAATCAGTCCGGACTGAACTTGGAGATCTGCTTGTAGAATGCAGTTTGTTTGGTAAACCACCTTAATCAAGAAGAAGTATAGACAAGGACATAAATCTAACTGATTCCTAAATACCTAGAAGGGCTTACAGCAGGAGAGACAGAGGACGATACTTAGTATATTAGCCTGTTCTCACACTGCTAAGACATTTCCAAGACTGGATAATTTATAAAGAAAAAAAGTAACTAGAATTCCATGAATTCTCTAAAGATTCTGGATCATTGAAGTTCTGCTGTGGATGAGGAGCATGAAGATAAGAGCTATCCCTCCAACATGATTCCTTTTCAGCCTTTCAATTGGAATTTTATAAGGGTAAAGTGAGATATGAGTTTATGTAAAATACGTAACCCATGACTACACTCAACTAGGCACTTAATATTCCTTTCATTCTCAAATTCTTTCGTTGCTACAAGTTTTTAGTCACTAGTGATCTCTAACAAGCAAGACTACCATAAATGCAGAGATCCAAGATGACTATTTCCCAAAATAATCTAGAATGTCATGAGCAGTGAGTCTGTCAAGACTGAACACATTTTGTACTTAAGATGTTTCTGTTAAATATGCTAGTATTTTAGTGCCATTTAGGTATGAGCATAACTGTTAAAAAATGTGGAATGCCAAAGTTTTACAACTCTATAAATGTACGTTCTATGGGACGAATACTCTGATAAATTTTGGTGGAAAATTATGGTTAGCATTTGCTGCTTGAAGACACCATTTTAGTCAAAAGAGAGCTACTTGATTAAGTCATGTCATCAGAACCTCTTGGGAGTTTTGTGTCTTCTTGTTGACCCTCACAACAATGCTGCACTTCTTATTTACCATTAAAGAGCATTTTAGGTATCTTTTCCCATCCATATCTCTGTGTTTAATTTTTAATGTGAACCATCGTACCACTAGCCAGAGGGTGAATCTTAAATACTGCTGTTTTTTTTTTTAATTTTTTATTATTATACTTTGGGTTTTAGGGTACATGTGCACAATGTGCAGGTTTGTTACATATGTATCCATGTGTCATGTTGTTTTGCTGCACCCATTAACTCGTCATTTAGCATTAGGTATATCTCCTAATGCTGTCCCTCCCCCCTCCCCCCACCCCACAACAGTCCCCGGAGTGTGATGTTCTGCTTCCTGTGTCCATGAGTTCTCATTGTTCAATTCCCACCTATGAGTGAGAACATGTGGTGTTTGGTTTTTTGACCTTGCGATAGTTTACTGAGAATGATGTTTTCCAGTTTCATCCATGTCCCTACAAAGGACATGAACTCGTCATTTTTTATGGCTGCATAGTATTCCATGGTGTATATGTGCCACATTTTCTTAATCTAGTCTATCGTTGTTGGACATTTGGGTTGGTTCCAACTCTTTGCTATTGTGAATAGTGCCGCAACAAACATACGTGTGCATGTGTCTTTATAGCAGCATGATTTATAGTCCTTTGGGTATATACCCAGTAATGGGATGGCTGGGTCAAATGGTATTTGTAGTTCTAGATCCCTGAGGAATCACCACACTGACTTCCACAATGGCTGAACTAGTTTACAGTCCCACCAACAGTGTAAAAGTGTTCCTATTTCTCCACATCCTCTCCAGCACCTGTTGTTTCCTGACTTTTTAATGATGGCCATTCTAACTGGTGTGAGATGGTATCTCACTGTGGTTTTGATTTGCATTTCTCTGATGGCCAGTGATGATGAGCATTTCTTCATGTGTTTTTTGGCTGCATAAATGTCCTCTTTTGAGAAGTGTCTGTTCATGTCCTTTGCCCACTTTTTGATGGCGTTGTTTGTTTTTTTCTTGTAAATTTCTTTGAGTTCATTGTAGATTCTGGATATTAGCCCTTTGTCAGATGAGTAGGTTGCAAAAATTTTCTCCCATTCTGTAGGTTGCCTGTTCACTCTGACGGTAGTTTCTTTTGCTGTGCAGAAGCTCTTTAGTTTAATTAGATCACAGAACCAAAGACCAAAACCACCTGATTATCTCAATAGATGCAGAAAAGGCCTTTGACAAAATTCAACAACCCTTCATGCTAAAAACTCTCAATAAATTAGGTGTTGATGGGATGTATCTCAAAATAATAAGAGCTATCTATGAAAAACCCACAGCCAATATCATACTGAATGGGCAAAAACTGGAAGCATTCCCTCTGAAAACTGGCACAAGACAGGGATGCCCTCTCTCACCGCTCCTATTCAACATAGTGCTGGATGTTCTGGCCAGAGCAATCAGGCAGGAGAAGGAAATAAAGGGTATTCAATTAGGAAAAGAGGAAGTCAAATTGTCCCTGTTTGCAGATGACATGATTGTATATCTAGAAAACCCCATTGTCTCAGCCCAAAATCTCCTTAAGCTGATTAGCAACTTCAGCAAAGTCTCAGGATACAAAATCAATGTACAAAAATCACAAGCATTCTTGTACACCAATCACAGACAAACAGAGAGCCAAATTGTGAGTGGACTCCCATTCACAATTGCTTCAAAGAGAATAAAATACCTAGGAATCCAACTTACAAGGGATGTGAAGGACCTCTTCAAGGAGAACTACAAACCACTGCTCAATGAAATAAAAGAGGATACAAACAAATGGAAGAACATTCCATGCTCATGGGTTGGAAGAATCAATATGGTGAAAATGGCCATACTGCCCAAGGTAATTTATAGATTCAATGCCATCCCCATCAAGCTACCAATGACTTTCTTCACAGAATTGGAAAAAACTACTTTAAAGTTCATATGGAACCAAAAAAGAGCCCGCATCGCCAAGTCAATCCTAAGCCAAAAGAACAAAGCTGGAGGCATCACGCTACCTGACTTCAAACTATACTACAAGGCTATAGTAACCAAAACAGCATGGTACTGGTACCACAACAGAGACATAGATCAATGGAACAGAACAGAGCCCTCAGAAATGATGCTGCATATCTACAACTATCTGATCTTTGACAAACCTGACAGAAACAAGAAATGGGGAAAGGATTCCCTATATAATAAATGGTGCTGGGAAAACTGGCTAGCCATATGTAGAAAGCTGAAACTGGATCCCTTCCTTATACCTTATACAAAAGTTAATTCAAGATGGATTAAAGACTTAAATGTTAGACCTAAAACCATTAAAATCCTACAAGAAAACCTAGGCAATACCATTCAGGACATAGGCGTGGGCAGTACTGCCTTTTAAGAGTATGCCCTGCCCCATCTCTTCATGGTTACTTCCTCATTGCTGCCTGGGGTTATTTTGGTTCTTATTTGGAGTTAGCCCATGAGAATGGCCTTACTTTTGTAGTTCTAATAACAACTAGATACTATTCTGGTGTAGATGCCCCTTTATAGAATTCCGATGGACAGTTGACCTTCTTGTAGCTTCTTTTGCCCAAATTTCCTCCTCCAAAATTGTTGCGTTTGTCACTGAAACCCTCATGCACAGTCCTTTCAGCAATATGTCAACCCTGACTCCTTTGACATTTCTGATATGTACTGTATCATGATAAATTGGTAACTGAGGCTTTTTTTTTTTGACAATGGGAGTAGAATGGGGTCAAGAGACATGAGACCCAATCCATGTGCATGCTTGAGCTGACCCTAACGGCTTTTAATTCATCTGCTGTATCTGCTTGCCACCTAGAGATCTAGCTAGTGTTTCCAAAGGAGAAACTTTCCTATTAAAAAATTTAAAAATTCATTCCAAAAGCCTTGGATTTTTTTCTACTTAACCAAAATCTAATTCAAACTGAGAGTAACTCTTTGATCTACTCCCAGTTAAAAGAAAAGAGAAGAAGAAGAAGGAAAAATCCCTTGTGCTAATTTTACCTGTATGAGACTATAATATGTTTTCATATTTATAAAACAAACTTTCTTATCTAAATAAATGGTAACCAATTTGCAATTGGATTTTTTTCCCTTCACTTCTCACCACTCCTACAAAGAGCTCCAATCTATGTGCACCAAGACCTACTGGGTCTAGCTTCAAAATACATACCTTATCAGTACACTTCTCTTTATATCCACTGCTACCACCTTAGTCTAAATCACTATTGTTTCTTACCTAGGACATAGCAATAACCTGTAACATGTCTCCCTGCCTGCTAGCACATAATGAATTCTAAATAGATGCCTGTTGACCATAATCTAAATAAGGAACCCAAACACCAAAAGACCATTCGATTTACCATTGCTTATAAAAAGGCATTAGATGGCTAGACATCTTTCAATATCAAGCTCTCTTGGTACATTTAAAGTTAGATTCAATTTTTAAGAATTCCATTTTCACATTATTCATTTGTTTGTTTATTTATTTATTTTTTCAGGAATAACCACTCTATTTGTGGCTTAGAGATTGGGAGATGTTGATGTGTAACTGGGGCAGAATCTAGCAGACAACAGGAGGATGGGGGTCACCAGGGCTGATGGCTAGGAGGGTACGCTGGAGTAGTTGGATCTTGTTGGCAAAGGTGCAATCCTCGGCGTGCTGTTCCAGTGCTGCACCCAACTGCCGGGCTCAGTGAGCAGAGTGCACAAGAACTCCTTACAGGGCAGTACACTCTTCCTGCAGTGGCTCATGGCCTTGATGGCCCATTACTCATTGTAGGCCAGAACATTCTTGTAGCAGTTTCAGGTCTAATTTTGGCTGGGGAAGTGTGAGCAAAAGGTGGCACTGGCCTTTCACGTTCTGAGGTACTGACGTTTAGGATTTTAACATATGAATTTTGGGAGGACACAAGTCAAACCATAACAGAGGGTTTGCAAGGATGAAGTAGCATGATCAGTCAGAGGCACTTAGCAGAGTTGCTGGCTCACTGTAAATCTTAGGTTTTTCATTTATTATCTTTCTTTTATGACACAACTTTTGTTTTCGTTGGTCAGTGCATATAGCTATTATAATCGGGGAGAAGGAAAACATCAAATGCTAGAACTAGGACTGAACCTTTTAACAAGTGATTTCTAGGGAAGAAGCCTTGATGAGACCCAGCTCAGCAGTCAGTTGTCTAGGTCGTAACATACCACTTTCTGGGGCTTAGAAACACAGCCTGGTTTCCTTACTGGCTTACACAAAAGATATAAAGTTCTGCAAGCCCAACTCATTTAATGCACAGAGAGAAATGTCCTTCAGTAACAGCTGCAGCTAAATATAGTTCATGCTCATTGAAATTACAGCCCTCAGCTTCACAAGCCTCTCTCAGGTCTCTGAAATTTCCCTGACTTTTAGGTGGCCAAGCTAAAAGAGTCTGACTACTCAGCTTTTGGCAAAGACTGATATAATGGATATGTACTGATATCTCAGAATTTAATTCAAGTTAGAGTTTAAGAAATTTAATGAAAAATATTAGTAATCATAACAGTAACAATAACCATGCAATCATTTGCAGTAGTCTTATAATATGTTAGACCCTGTGTGTAGTGACTTATGTAAATCATTTAATTCTCTCATGCAATATTTATTGAGTGCTTACTACATACCAGACTCTGTCCTGGTTCCTGGTGATATTGAAGCAGATAAGATGTACAAATTTTATTCCTCAGGGAGATCACACTTTAGAGGGAAAATAATGACATGAAATTCACATAGATACAGATAGATAAATAGTATTTCAGTTGATGGAAAGTATTACAGAGAAAAATAAGGCTGGTAAAATAAATAGAAGGATCTGTAATGCTAGAGAGTTTGAGGCAATGGGACTCACTGAGAAGATAACTTTGAGCAAAGACCTACAAAAGATGAGGTCATGAGCCACGAGGATGTCTTGGAAAAGAACATTTTAGAAAGAATGGAGAGTATTCAAAGAATCTGAGGAAGTAATGTACCTAGTGTGCTCAATTGTCAGTACACATATGGTGGCTGAAGGAAGCGAGAGAGGAAAAACTTGTGAATGATAACATCAGAAGTAATGGGAATGCACCATTTAAGTAGGGTACTATCAGACCTTGCAAGGATTTTAAATTTTATTTTTTAAACATGAGGAGCCAAAAGAGGATTCTGGGCAGAAGTCAGACATGGCCTGACTTACATTGTAAAAATGTTAGCCTGGTGCTCCATTAGACTCTAGAGGTAGTGGATAGGATATTCAATCCAACCTCTCTGATTCCAAAGCTGGGATCTTAGTCATTGCACCGAGTCATATCTTCCACACAGTTTCATTTTTACAACTTGCATTATTTCTACAATATTCATTGCGAAATGGAAAAATTGAGAATGGACAAGAAGTGTCTTTCTTCAGGTGCACACAACATCATCAACCTCTTCACCTAGTCCTGCCTTCTAATCATTCTACCGAAAAGTTGTCATGTTTGGTCAGTAGGAGCCCATTCTTACATTCTAGTCTGATCCTGTGGCTGAGTGATGTTTTCATTCCATATTTAAAGTAACAGCAACACATGATTGAGGGGGAAAAAGGAGGAAGACCACCATCTACTACCAAAACCCGACAATTATTCTCTGAGAGGTATGTCATCTTGTACTGTCTTTACTTGTGTAGTTTTTGTTCACATACTTGATAATGGATTATATAGTTGCCTTATTGCGTTCAAATTTAATTGGCCACTTCTTACCAGTCACTATGGCTAGGTCCCCCTTTTCTTCCTAAATTCTAACTGTAAAAGTGACACAGGGACCACTTCTCTATATAACCTCTCTAGGGTATCTCATCCCATGCAATGGTTTTAAATACTACAGAGACCCAGTAACTCCCAAGTGTAAATCTTCAGCTCTACCTGAGTGATAGACTTATATATCTGGTTCAAATCACTTCTCTGAGCTTCAGCTTGTATATTCTTCTAATTACTTGACATCATATCTTGTATGTTTATGAGGCATCTTAAGCATAACACATCTAAAAGAGTCTTTCTTGATTACCTTTCTTGAAATATTTTCTTAATCTACATATACTATCTCAGTATGAGGTACTACCATTACCTCATTGTTCCAGATTCATCTTTTTCTCTCACATGTAATGCCCAATTTCTCAGCCAGTCCTATTATCTGTGCTTAACCCTGAAAGCTGTATCCTTAAAGTTGACATTTCCAATGATGTTCATGAGTCCTTCATGCAAACTGCCATCATCTCTCACCTTGACCACTGCAATAGCCTTCTTCACTGCTTTTCTGTCTTCTATCGTTACCCACTACTGTCAGTTTCCATTCAGCAATAAGAGCAATAAGTTCAAAATAAATCTGAAAGGTAACAACCAAAAACACAGAAACACTTGCAGGTGAAGATGCAAAGCAACTGGAACTTACACATTGCCTGTGAGAATGACAAACCACGCAGCCACTTTGGAAAAAAAGTTTGGTACTTTCTTCTAGAGTTATACGTATACTCATCATATGACCCAGTAATTCTTATAGGCATTTGCTCAAGTGAAATGAAAGCCTATGTTTACTCAAAAACTTACATGTGTTTTTTTATTTTTTTATTTTTTTATTATACTTTTAAGTTTTAGGGTACATGTGCATAAGGTGCATGTTTGTTACATATGAATACATGTGCCGTGTTAGTGTGTTGCACCCATAAAAAGAGAAGTAGAAATAAACCACTTAGAAGCAAAAAAAAAAAAAAAACAAAAACCACATATGTGTATGTTTATAGCAGATTACTCTGTATATGGATGTTTGTAGCACATTACTTTGTAATTGGCCAAGAAAACTAGAAAGAAACTGTGGAACAGATAAATTGTGGTATATCTATTTATAGCAATAAAAACTCAACTCAGTAATAATAAGGAATAAATTACTGATACTGTCAAGAACATGGATGAATAATGCATTATGCTAAATAGGAGAAGCAAGACTCAAAGACAAAATGCTGTATGATTTTATTTGTATGATATTCTGAAAAACCAAAAAACTATAATTGAAAACAAATTTAGTGAAAGTGAAGGTGACCACAAAGAGACATGGGGGAATTCTTTTGTGAGATGGAACTGTTGTATATTTTGATCATGGGGATAATTACATAATTATGTGTGGACATCAAAATTAGGAGAACTGTACACTTTTTAAATGGTAAATTTTACTGATAATAAAAATAGAAAAAAGATCAATCTAATTCATTTAATTCCTAGTTTAAAACATGCAATGACTTCCCATTTGACTCAGACAAAATACAAACTCCTTATGTATATAATGTGGCCCTGGCCTGCTCTCTGACCTCATCCTGTTGCTCTGAGAAGATATGAAATTAGTTTTCACCTCCAGATGTTTGCATGTTGTTTCTTCAGAACATCTTTTTTTAGATCTCTCCATGGCTGAACACTGAATTCAGGTTCTTTGCTCAAATGTCTTCTGTGAACTCTTAAGATAAACAACATACTCTATCTTTTTATTGCATTTTTCTTCATAGCATTTAACCTGAATTAATTCTGACTTACTAATGAACTTCTTTACCCAACGGAAACATAAGTTTCACTAGAAAAGGGACTTAGTCTGTTTTGATCACTACTTTTCCTTAGCACTTATAATGATAGAAAGGAAGCATCATTTATATATATATATATATATATATATACTGTTAAAAATATTTTGAATAAATTGGCTGTTTGAAGTCCCCATGATTACAACTGAATAGTTTCCCAGATTCTTGTAAAGCAGCTGTGGAATTGACATGTATTTTACTCTCTAGTTCTCATGGTGCTGCCACAGAAGCAAATGAGGCATGAAACCCTTCCCCACTTACTGCACACGAGCTAACTGATGCTTTAGGAATACAGAAGGAGTTGCCTGGGAAGTCTCCTGGCTCAATTGACAGAACAGTAGCTTAGCATACTTATAGTTTAATACTAGTTCTTTGTCTATCTTCCTGTGTGAATTCTAGGAATACATGAGAGTGAAACCAACTTACCTCCCAGAATTGTTCAGTTGAGTAATAAACTAGACTCTTTTTATTTTGCAAAAATGAAGCATTGTTTTATTTTTTTCCCTTCAACCTTTGATTTCTCTGATTCTATAATTAGGGTCCTCAGATTCAGTGATTATGGTGTATCAGGATGTTGCCTGTAGTGATGGTCATGTGCACATAAGCATAGAGTGAAAGAATTTAAGCATTGCTGAGATGTATAAGAATGTTATTTAACTGGAGGATGGTACCCTGTGCTTGCTATAGTTTGGATGTTTATCCCCTCCAAATCTCAGGCTGAAATTTGATCCCCAGTGTTAGAGGTGAGACCTAATGGGAGGTATTTGGGTCATAGGTGTATATCCCTCATGAAGTATAAGATATGTATAACTAACACATAATAGAGTAATTCTATTTATAACATTTATAACGTTGGTAAGATCTGCAGCTTTCTTTTTTAAGTTCCAGATTTAACAAATTCGAGACAAATGGAGAAAGTCAATCTGGAAAACAACATATTATTAAATTAAAATGAATATGGAAAAAGGAGAGAAGAGAATAGTCTGGAATTGATAATTTATATTGTTGAAGTGTAAATGATGATACTAAGTGGTCAAAGATGCTAAAGATTAAATTAGATTATGCTCTTCCTTTTTATTTGGGCTATTAAGCTACTTAGAAACTGCTTTATACAACATGGGAGCAAAAGGAAACTTCAGCTAGTATGAATAATCAAAAGCTCTAAGTTAAGAGTATAACCATAATGATTAGATCTTACTGAGAATGAAGTCAATAGTTGAATATCAAACCCTGCCACCTCCATCCAATCTTGGAGGAGATAAAACAAGGTGGAGGTAATTGGCTGAGCTCAGCTAATTCCTGAGAAAATCCCTAGGATATCAGAGAATAAAAATAATTCCATAAATATTTATAAAATAATGTTATTTCCAAACTCGGTGCTTAGCTGACACCCAATTAACTGGCAGGACTTTAGATCTCCAGGCATTGCCTTGGGATCAAGAGAGAAAAAAAGGAGAAAGGCTGACTTAATTTCTTTGCTGATTATTGCTCTAGCCAGGAACATACTCGTTTCTCAATAGAGTTATAGTGTGTTTCATTAGTACATGATGACAAACGTCTGAACAAAACCTGAAATTACAACCAAAATGTCCTTTGTTTTCTATAATGACTTATAGATGATCATACCATTTCTTGGTAATTGAGGTCTACTTGAGATTCTGAGTGCTATAAAATCTGGCTTTTTTTCCATGAAGGGTGATGCTTGCCTTATCATTAGCCTAATTTTGCACTTCCACCCTCTTGGTTTGTGGTAACAAAACGTTTATAACTTTAGATTCAGGTCTAACTCTCTCCTAACTCAAATCAACTTTAATTCCTCTATCTCTTTACCCACTTTGAAATCCCTGTAGGGTAGATTTAAAAAAAAAATGGACTTAGTCAGGCACTATGGTAATCACTTATAGGCCATATCTCCTCTAAACTTCAGACTCCAGAGTGGAAACCATTTAAAGATAGAAAAACTGAGTATTAGGGAGCTGTAACAGTTTCACAGTAATACACTTAAAGAAAAACAGAAATATCTGCTTCAAATACACTTCTGTACAAAGCTCATATCCTCCTTTCATGTCATGATTTCACATACCAAATCTCATGTCAAGGAACAAAGTAATTAATAAGTATTTATGGAGCTCCAGGCTCTGATTTAAGTAAAAGTATTCAATTTTTACTTTTGCTTCATGCAATTCTGCCTAATTCTATTCACACTTATATGCTCACCTACAGCTAATAAAATCCATTTTAAAAGTTCTAAGCCATGAAACCTACAGCATTGGTTGCTAATAGAGTTGCAAAAATGAAAGACAGTTGCTTTAACTTCATTTACTTGATTTTAATCTTTACCTTTCTTTGTCAGGAACATTGTTGGATTAGAACACAGGTGTTGAATTTCATCCACTTTATGTCAGCCCCACTGGTCAACCATACAGTTTTATCCCAGTAAGAATTTCAGCAAGTTGGCTAAGCATTCTAGCTCTGTGAAAATTCTAACTTAGTAGGAAGCCAAAAGTTCACCCAAGAACTAAGGAAAAAATCAAATCAAAGGGATTTAATGAAAAGTAAAAGTGAGTGCTTTTCTATACTGACATTTTCTATACAGTATAGAAGGATACTCCCCTTCTATACTCCAAATATTATGGAAACTTACAGCTGGAAAAGAAATTCAACATAATCTAGAAGTCTCATTTTACAAGTAGGAAAACAGGATCAGAGTTCATAGATACCTTGTAGTACCACTATTGTTCTCTTTTCACACAGTTCACATGCTTACCTGGTGAAGAACTCAAAAACAAGTATATATGGCACTATTTCAGATTCAAACATGTCTGGAAGTACCCTATGTTATGAAATTTTAAGTCCAACAACGATAGACTGGATTAAGAAAATGTGGCACATATACACCATGGAATACTATGCAGCCATAAAAAATGATGAGTTCATGTCCTTTGTAGGGACATGGATGAAACTGGAAAACATCATTCTCAGTAAACTATCACAAGGACAAAAAACTAAACACCGCATATTCTCACTCATAGGTGGGAATTGAACAATGAGAACTCATGGACACAGGAAGGGGAACATCACACTCCGGGGACTGTTGTGGGTTGGGGGGAGTGGGGAGGGACAGCATTATGAGATATACCTAATGCTAGATGACGAGTTAATGGGTGCAGCACACCAACATGGCACATGGATACATATGTAACAAACCTGCACATTGTGCACATGTACCCTAAAACCTGAAGTATAATAATAAAAAAAAGCAAAAGGGATCATTTTAACAATAAGAGAACAATCAAGAAAACAGAAATGACTATCAATGTTACCTTACTTTTCTCAATTCCCATTTTATGTTATCTTGGCTCAGAGACAACATCTCAGATGCTAATGATTGTTTTTATAAAGGATGACCCAAATTTTCATTCCTCGAGTCTCACTCCTTAGAAGTCACTTCTCTGGTGGGTTGCAGTGATCTTCTCTTAACATTTACCTCTGTACATGAAAGTAGACCTTGATAATCCTTTTGGTTCCAAACATACCCAGACTTACCCCTTATGTTGAAACAATCTATTTTCCCCTCTTAGCTGGGATTTTTCATTGCATCCTCTTCTTTTCCTATTGATTTAGTGGCATAGGGAACCCAAAATGACCAGGTGATATTCTCAACTTCTGGATCCATTCTGTATTCCCTTGTGAAAATAGATTTTGTTTGTTTGTTTGTTTGTTTGCCTTGAGAATCAAGATCTCACAGAGCCCAAAGGTATAGAAACATGCAAGAACAAAACGCAAAAGTTGTGTGAATCTACCATTAGATGGAATAGTGAAAACAGTTACTCTTTCTTTCACCCATAGTTATAGGAGAAAATACACCAGACATTGGTCACTGGTTCAAAGCATATGCCACAATTTATAGGGTTAGCTTTCCAAAAATCCTAAGTGTTGTCACCCAGTTGGCACTAAAACTGGATCTTTGGTAGCTTTTCCACATTTTATTCAGTCTGTTGCTTCTGGATGATGGGGAACATAGAGAAGTAAATCGCAAAGGAGCAAGCTCATTACCTGACTTCTAAAATGAGTTCCTGTGTCAGGGCAATGAAGGGTATGAGATCAGGATGGTGCATAAAGCATTAATAAATCCATAGATGGTGGTATTGGGAGAAATTCATGTCCTACATATTTATTTCAGTTAAAACAAATCATGAGGAAAGGGGGCTTAGAGGAGCAACCTGCTGCTAGAGAAATGATTTGCCAGTATTGGTCTCTGTCATCAGCAAGTTAGACCTTCAGTACTAGTAGTAGCCAGATCAGGCTTCATGAGGGAATGCCTATCCAATATCTCGGTAACTAAAGTCCTAAACACTTTATTATAAAAACTCTTTTATCAAACACTAGGCATTTGGGAAAAAGGTGTGTATGACATGCATAGAGTGAGTCATCTTGCGCATTTGATTTTTGATGTTCTTCTATAAAGGAGATGGTCTTGGAGCACGAGATGCAAATATTCTCACAGTCCGTGCCCATTTCTAAGAGGTCTATTCACAAAATCTTCTCCATTTTTGTTACTTCCAAGCGTCTGCCATATTATCAAACTGTTGGTCACTGGCCATGTGTCATTTTAGACTATATTTCTGATCATCTTTCTTTCCAGAAAAAATGGCCAACAAGATCACTGCTCCACATTTTGATCCCTGGGAATGTTTCCTTTCCAAACTGTTTTTTAAGGCCGCCCTGAGTGAGGTTTTAATGTTACAGCCCTCTGTTTCTAGCCAGTGCCAGCACATCACATAATATACTTAGTAATGAGTCTCCAATTTTTTTTTTCTCCTTCAGTAATCTGGTCATACGAAAATCTCTATTAGGCCATAGGTGTGGGTTGATGGAGAAGTGCAATGCATTACTAGCAAGTGTCATGCATGTCAGAGTCAATATTCATCTAACTTACTTGCACCATAAGAACATACTTGAGCCTATCCTCATACTTACTGTTTTAAATTAACAACAGAGGACTTCTCTCCATGCTCAAATTTATGACCAGTGAACACCCAGTTAATGATTGGAAGCTCAGGTTCCAGGGTCAGTTACAAATATTGTCCCACAATCAAGCATTTAGTTTCTACCAGAGCCAACAGAAGCTATTTCTCAATAGAATGGTTTTGTGAGGTTTTCCCCCAGCCTTTGGAGATCTCCTATCAGAATTTATCAGAAGTTCCATACAGCACTCTGTTAAGTAATAGACCCATGAGTAATGTAAGTCTGGTCACAGGCCCAAATAGAACACCTTAAAATCCAGCCAGGACCAGTTACAGACCTTTTTTCTTGCTCTGGATTTCACTCAAAAGAGTCAACTTTACAGATCATTTCAGAAATGGGCTGAAGAAATATATTCACATATAGTGTCCAGTTATTCGGAATCTGAAGAGGTCTTACAAGCATTATGGTTTTTTTTCCATATTAAAGTAACAGGTGCAGCAACTTGTCCTTCAGAGTAGAGGAACTGCAAAGATATGTCGTAGACCAGTAGACCCCTGAGAACCTCAGTGAGGTCATAGGCACTGTATTTTTTTCTTACTTTCATCTCCTACCTTCTGGTGCACATTAATTTCACCATATCATTCTTGATTAGTAGATCTGATCATCCTTGTGTAGACCAATAGGATGCCATGTGAGATTGGCAGGGTGCTCAAGTTTTCTGCATGCCAAATTTTGAAAGAAAGTTGGTAAACCTGAGGCAAGATAGTAAAGTAAACTGCTTGCCCTGTTAAGGATGAGAAAAATTGTGTCTGGTAGATTTTGCTAATTGGTATAAAGGAAAAGAATTTGACAGATTAATAACTGCAAGTTGAATGCTACGATTTATGTTGATTTGCTCAAATAAAGAGACAGTGCTTAGCACAGCAGCTAAAATTGAGGTTACTATGTGATTAAATATATGAGAATCCAGTCTAACTCCCCAAGACAGGTCTGTCTACAACATAGGCAATAAAAGTAAATTAAATGAGATGTAGGCATCACTATTCTATATTTCAGTCTTTGATACAACTGATAATCTCTAAAACTTCTCTAGGAATATGGTATTGCTTTTGGCTTACTGTATTGTGATTATATGTGTGCATGTCTTTGGTCGGGGGACTGGGGGAGCAGTTCTAATGACTTCAGTTGGTCCTTCCTACCATAGTAGCCCTCACCCCATAGGTTAGGAAGTGAAAGTAGGGATTCTTCCAACATTCACATATGTCTGATTCTACTATGCATTCAGGAACTGAGAAATGACCCTGGATGAGTTCTTAAATCCATTGGTTTTCTGTAAGATGGACTTAAGAAACCCTTTTATTACTAAGCTTAAAAAATCCACATTTTTCCTGGGGAATTATAATGGAGTTTTAATTTCTCAGGATTAGTATAGTCTCAGAGTCCATATCTAATGATCCTTCAAACATTGGGATGTTTCTTTTTCCCTTGGAAAATGGTCCTGGGTTTCTTTAAGAAAAGGTGGGTGAAAGACTTGGGATATTGAGTCTTTCCTCAAAGAGACTTGGCCTATATTCTATTCAAGGAATTCTGAATCTGTGAACAGGTTTGGGTAAAAAATTGAGTGGGAGATGACAGAGTAGGTTATATTATTTTCAAAACCCCACTTCCCCGGCTGTCAAGTGGACCAGAATGCTTGAGTTAGATTTAACAGCACAGGGGAAGCCAAACCCTCAAAAGATTAGTTGGTGAGGATGGACTCAGAAGAACCTAATGTTTAAAATACCTTATTATACTTTATATAATTAGTACAAGAACAACCTTCACAGAAGAGCAATATATGCAAAGTTACCTGCCGTAAACTAATATTTTTTTAGACAGGACCTATTGGGGTCCTGATGAAGGATTTCTCTATATTCTCTCATGGTTGTCTACTCATTTTTTTTTGTTCTCATTTATTTTTTTCCAAACAGGTGATACATGCATTTCATTAATTTTTTTACAAAACACATTCTAGTCCTGAATTTGAAATTTTCCAAAAAAAAAAATTGTATTCAAGCTTTTAGAATTATTCTGCTAATTTGTTCCCACAAATGGATTACAGCCCTACTATGATACTTTTATGACTTTAAGATAGAAAAAGTCACTTTATTCCTAACTTGGGGTGTAATGTAGAGGACAGGGACACTTCACTACAGCTTTTGATGGCAATCAAGGAGACGGACACCTCACTACAGCTTTTGATGGCAATCAACAATAGTAGTCTAAACATATAGGTACCTAATACTGACAGAGCAAAAGGTTTGTGTGTATTATGGATCAGTTTTTTTTTTCCTCATAGATAGTAGGTAAAACCAATCTTGAGGTTAAATAGTCTCAGAATAATTTTCTCTGTCTCCAAGTTCATAGAAGAAAGTTTTTCAGACTAAAAAAATTGATGAGCATGGAATGAAATCCATATCTTCACAGCTGATCTATAATAATAGTGATATTCACTTTGTGTAAACCTATTAAAATGAATAATGGTGCCTAATACACTATTCAAGTTATTTTACTATGGGCAATCATTCATCAAAAATGCACATAAATCTGGGATTAAATTAATCATCTCATACAATGGGTTAGTCTCTTGAAAATTTTATTCACTGGAAAAATATCAAACCGGCACTTCTGAACAAATACATATGGATTCATAATTAAGCCCAGTAAAACCTATGATGAAATATAAAAGGTAGAGAGCAAAAATCCAAATAAAATTATTATAGAAAACAGTACCAGATTTCTTTCAGGTAAAGTATAACACATTTTGGTTTTTAACAAAACACATCAGGATTTTTTATAATAAAATGTAACGTGATTTTGTGACACATTTGGTGAATAATTGATAGCAAGAAAAGTGTGTCAGCTATTAGAAAATTCTGATGGTTATCTAATGTACTTTATTAAAACAACACGGCATACTACATGTTAACTTTAAAAATACCATTATGGATCTAAAAGAGACAATTGTTTGTCTGCCAGAAAAAACCCATATATTGATGCCAGGACTGTGCATTGCTAGACAAATAAAGGCAAACAGAATTGATTATCAAGGTTTTATTTTTTCTTTCTTTTTTTTTTTTTTTTTACAAATGGTAAAATGTTGCTGCCAACCATATAATCAATTAAAATATTACTAAATTTGAAAAATATGGCAGTGCCTAATTTATATTTCTTATTATTTTCTTTTTTTTTTCCCGGCTGACCTACCTATTCTTTTTTATTTATTTATTTATTTATTTTTTATTATTATACTTTTAGTTTTAGGGTACATGTGCACAATGTGCAGGTTTGTTACATATGTATCTATGTGCCATGTTGTTTTGCTGCACCCATTAACTCGTCATTTAGCATTAGGTATATCTCCTAATGCTGTCCCTCCCCCCTCC
This sequence comes from Hylobates moloch, assembly GCF_009828535.3. Classification (NCBI taxonomy): domain Eukaryota; kingdom Metazoa; phylum Chordata; class Mammalia; order Primates; family Hylobatidae; genus Hylobates; species Hylobates moloch. Next base: position 122,169,018 of record NW_026652281.1, on the reverse strand, counting down.
CCCCACCCCACAACAGTCCCTGGAGTGTGATGTTCCCCTTCCTGTGTCCGTGAGTTCTCATTGTTCAATTCCCACCTATGAGTGAGAACATGTGGTGTTTGTTTTTTTGTCCTTGCGATAGTTTACTGAGAATGATGTTTTCCAGTTTCATCCATGTCCCTACAAAGGACATGAACTCATCATTTTTTATGGATGCATAGTATTCCATGGTGTATATGTGCCACATTTTCTTAATCCAGTCTATCGTTGTTGGACATTTGGGTTGGTTCCAACTCTTTGCTATTGTGAATAGTGCTGCAATAAACATACGTGTGCATGTGTCTTTATAGCAGCATGATTTATAGTCCTTTGGGTATATACCCAGTAATGGGATGGCTGGGTCAAATGGTATTTGTAGTTCTAGATCCCTGAGGAATCGCCACACTGACTTCCACAATGGTTGAACTAGTTTATAGTCCCACCAACAGTGTAAAAGTGTTCCTATTTCTCCACATCCTCTCCAGCACCTGTTGTTTCCTGACTTTTTAATGATGGCCATTCTAACTGGTGTGAGATGGTATCTCACTGTGGTTTTGATTTGCATTTCTCTGATGGCCAGTGATGATGAGCATTTTTTCATGTGTTTTTTGGCTGCATAAATGTCTTCTTTTGAGAAGTGTCTGTTCATGTCCTTCACCCACTTTTTGATGGGATTGTTTGTTTTTTTCTTGTAAATTTGTTTGAGTTCATTGTAGATTCTGGATATTAGCCCTTTGTCAGATGAGTAGGTTGCAAAAATTTTCTCCCATTCTGTAGGTTGCCTGTTTACTCTGATGGTAGTTTCTTTTGCTGTGCAGAAGCTCTTCAGTTTAATTAGATCCCATTTGTCAATTTTGGCTTTTGTTGCCATTGCTTTTGGTGTTTTAGACATGAAGTCCTTGCCCATGCCTATGTCCTGAATGGTATTGCCTAGGTTTTCTTGTAGGATTTTAATGGTTTTAGGTCTAACATTTAAGTCTTTAATCCATCTTGAATTAATTTTTGTATAAGGTGTAAGGAAGGGATCCAGTTGCAGCTTTCTACATATGGCTAAGCAGTTTTCCCAGCACCATTTATTAAATAGGGAATCCTTATCCCATTTCTTGTTTTTGTCAGGTTTGTCAAAGATCAAATAGTTGTAGATATGCAGCATCATTTCTGAGGGCTCTGTTCTGTTCCATTGATCTATGTCTCTGTTGTTTTACCAGTACCATGCTGTTTTGGTTACTGTAGCCTTGTAGTACAGTTTGAAGTCAGGTAGCGTGATGCCTCCAGCTTTGTTCTTTTGGCTTAGGATTGACTTGGCGATGCGGGCTCTTTTTTGGTTCCATATGAACTTTAAAGTAGTTTTTTCCAATTCTGTGAAGAAAGTCATTGGTAGCTTGATGGGGATGGCATTGAATCTATAAATTACCTTGGGCAGTATGGCCATTTCTTATTATTTTCTATTTGGTGTAATTCTGGTATCAGTTGAACTCATTAAACTATTTCTTTAATTTACAACCAAACTACTTTGACCTCAAGTACAATTTGTAAGAAATTCTGATGATGCTACTATCTGCTTCAATCCTTCTCCCAAATCCTCTAGAATAAACCCAATTCAAATTTATTTTTCAAAACTGTTTCTACATCCAAAGTGAAAAAATATATATCCATCAATTCCAATGTTATTATTACTACTATCTATTCTCTTTGATACACTTGAGATATGAATTAGGTAATGGTGTTTAACCCATAATACACTGTAAGAAGTAAAAATTGTAGTGCACAAAATCTTTATATTAAATATCATGTAATTATTCCAGTTTCATGTGAATATCAGAATATCAGAAAGACATATTCTGATACAATAAATTTTGTTGTTTTTTTAAAGGATACATCTTCCGATAAGCCAGGTGAGTCAGTTCTAAATACATGACATGGGAACACAAATAGGAGTTACATTTATTCACACCCACTCTGTCCTTTCCTGAAAACCTTTTGTATGAGGGGTACATTGTATCATTTCCTATTGCTACTGTAACAAATTCCTACAATGATGGTGGTTTAAAACAACAAAAATGTCTTATGATCTTATAATTCTGGAGGTTAGAAATCCTAAAATCAATTGTCAGTGGGACTTCATCATGTCTGGAGGCCATAGGTGAGAATCACTGCCTTGCCCTTTTCAGCTTCTAGAGGCTGCTATCTGTTGGGCTTAGCACCTGACCCCATCCTCCATCTTCAAAGTCTGACTCTCCTTCTGCCATTACATTGTCTTCTTTGACTTTGATACTCCTGCTGTTCTCTCTCAGCTAATCCGGGATAATCTCTCCATGTGGAGATCCTTAATTTAATCACATCTGCAAAGTCCATTTTGCCATGCAAGGTAACAAATTCGTAAGTTCTGGGGATTAGGATATGGGCATCTGGGGGATGAGAGGCATTACTCAGCCTACCATAGGTATATTCATGACATCAACTTGTTTTATTTTCAGCCTCCTTTTACTTAGAAAAATCTGGTCAAAATATTGATTCATTCAGTTTCAGTATCTTCTAGACAAGATCAATGCTACTTTGCCACAGTGATCCATTAATTAAATGAAATCATATTGGGCGTTCATATGTGCTAAACACCATTCTAAGTGCTGAGGCACTATGACAAATATGACAGACAGATACCTGCTCCCAGAGAGTTTATGATGTTGAGGTAAAGAGCCACGTAAAAGACATTTGTGTTATCATTTATGAAGGGCTTTGGGATCGATGAGGAGGGATGCCTAACACAGACAAAAATTCAAAGAAGCCTGCATAGAAGAGGTATCATTTAGGTTGAAACCTGAGAGAAAAACAGCATTGTAGGGAGAATTCTGGGCAATGGGAACAACATGTGCAGAGACCTAGAGACATGAAGGAGGGCAAGTATGTTTGAAGATGGCAGATAGTTCTGGAGTGCAGCTAGTGGGGGAGGAAGTGAGAAAAGGAATGATTGTGGAGAAGTAATCAAGGGCCAGCAGTGGGGAGCTATTAAGAGTTGTAAGTGGGCCAGGCATGGTGGCTCACGCTTGTAATCCCAGCACTTTGGGAGGCCGAGGCGGGCGGATCACGAGGTCAGGAGATCGAGACCATGGTGAAACCCCGTCTCTACTAAAAATACAAAAAATTAGCCGGGTGTGGTGGTGGGCGCCTGTAGTCCCAGCTACTCGGAGAGGCTGAGGCAGGAGAATGGCGTGAACCCAGGAGGCGGAGCTTGCAGTGAGCCGAGATGGCGCCACTGCTCTCCAGCCTGGGCGACAGAGCGAGACTCTGTCTCAAAAAAAAAAAAAAAAAAAAAAAAGAGGTGTAAGTGAAGGCATCGTATAATTAGATTTTTATTTTATGAAGATTATTCAGGTTACAGTGAGGATAATATATTCTAGAAATAAAACAAAATTTGGGCCAGAAATCATTGTTTAAAGACTTTCTTGATAAAACTAATTAATCCCTGTAAATGTCTGGATATCATTTTTGAGACTATATGTCTAGTTCTATCTTGAAACAGTCTCCCATTCAATCTTTAGGTGACTTTGTATTTTTGTTTCTATAAGATGCCAACTTCTTTCCTGCATCGGGGACCTCATGAAAGTTCTTCTTTCTGCTTGGAATGCTTTTCCCCCTCTCTTAACCTGGAAGATTTCCTGATGTTCATCTCGAATTCCACTTTTGCAGATAAGTCTGCCTGGAGCTCCCAAACAAAGGCAGGTCTTCTGTTATAAACTCTCATAACATCTGCCACTTCTTCCTTGTGTTAAATAAGTACTGTTTTGTTAAATAAATTAGTCAAAAAAAGAACTTAATAAATCAATCAATGAAATAAAACAAATTGAATCACAGACCCAATATTTTTTCTGAGAAAATTATGAATGTTTCATTTTATTTATTTTACTTGTTAATTCCAGATTTTCTGTGTTTTTATAGTTCTTTTATCTTTAGTAATAATCTCTATTGACAACAAATTGTCATTATAGCTTCCTTGATTCTTTACGATGGTTTCCTTTAATCATTTGAATATATTTATAATAGCTACTTTGAAATCTTTTTTCTGCTAAATTTGTCACCTGGATCCCTACAGTCAATTTTTATTTCCTCCTTTTTTCTTGTGCATTGATCACACTTTCCTACTTCTTTGCTACTTCATTTTTCTTACTTCATTTTTATATTTTGAAAACTAGACATTGTAGATAATATTGTAGCAATTTGGGGAGCCTAATCTGCTCTCTCCACTCCAGAGTTTATGGTTTGCTTGGTCATTTGCTTATGTGTTTAGTGATTTGACTGAACTAATTTACTCCCCACTGCCCTCCCCACACACACAGTGTACATGCTTAGTCTTTTTCTTCCTGTTTCTCTTAGTCTTGTTTCCTAGGGGTTGCCCCAGCATTGGTTTAAGCCACCTAATGCTCAAATAAGTTAGATGTTTACTCTTCACTGTTTAAGGTCTATGTGGCTTGGAAGCTGCTATCACAGTTCGTGTGGTTTGCATTTTGTCTAGAGTTCAGCAAAGGAATAGTGATTTGGTGATTATCTCTGTGCTCTTTCTTGGGAGGGTTCTGTCTTGGACATGAACATAGTCTTCCATTCTCCCACGGAGGTGGGTAATTTATTTTTAAGCCTGGCTTTCCAAGAGTTGCCCCTTGGGTCAAAGTACCTGTTGTTCAGTCAGAGTTTGGTCGGAGGATTGAGCCTCTGCTGACCAGTGAGGCTTCTACCCTGTTAAGATGTAACTATGTGCAGCTTGAGGAATGCTTTCAGTTCTGCCCATATCCTACTCTGACTGCTCCCAGCAGAGCTCTTAGTTTTGTCTTTCCCTGATTCTCTATGTTAAACTTCTGTGTGCTCTGCTGTTTTGCTTGTACCATGGAGCCAACATCCTGTTTTTATTTTCCACCAAGATTACATAGTTTTTGGCAACACATTTGGTCATGGAGTTCTCAACACTCTATCCAAGTAAAGTCAGTTCCCTCAGGTAGAGCTGTTCTTCTTCCTTATGGCTTGACGTTTCCCCTGGGCAGAAATCCTGTACCACTGCACCAGAACTGAGGGCAGAGATTTGCTTTCCTGAAGTGACACCCCCTGTTCTAGAAGTGGACACTGTGGAAATGACAGACCCTGGACTTCTCAGCTTGCCCCTCCTGTCATGGAACCTCCACCCTAGCAAGTTGGGGCAGAGGCAATCAGGGCCTCATGAGTAATGAGGCCTGCTATGCTAGAATAGAGCTTCTGTCCTACTAGTCCACAAGTGAGGACTGGGTGGGGGAAGGTAGACCTGATCACCTCTGCCATGCCTGCCTGAAACAAAGCTTCTGCAACACAGAGCTGAGTGGAGGCAAGGAAGGCAGGCAGTCTTCCTTCCCCTCCCAGGATAAAACCATAGCCTCAGAGTAGGAGCTGGGAGGAAAATGATCCCAGGTTTTCTTGGCCTCACTTGCTGGAATAGGGCACCAGAGGTAGAGCCTCCATAACACAAGCTGGGGGAGGAAAAAAGAATGGGTCACAGCTCAAATGCCATAGACTCTGACAGTTCTAAGATTTAGTAGATTTTCTTGAATGATTTTTTGCATTCATTTTCCCTTATATGCCCTTAGCATATTTTCTTGGACTTTACATGATCTTTTAAAAATAATTTTTACCTGTTAAATTGTTGATTTGTGACATTCTTTACAAAACTAGAAGAAGCTATTTTAAAATTCATTTATTATAGAACCAAAAAAGAGCACAAATAGCTAAGGCAATCTTAAGCAAAAAGAACAAAGCTAGAAGCATCATGCTAACCAACTTCAAACTATACTACCAGGCTATGGTAACCAAAACAGCATGGTACTGGTATGAAAACAGGCACATAGACCAATGGAACAGAGTAGAGAACCTAGAAACAAGGCTGTGCACCTACAGCTATGTGATCTTTGACAAATCTGACAAAAACAAGCAATGGGGAAAGGATTCCCTATTCAATAAATGGTGCTGGGATAAATGGCTAACCATATTCAGAAAATTGAAACTGGACCCCTTCCTTACACCATATACAAAAATTAGCTCAATATGGATTAAATATTTAAATGTAAAACCCAAAATTGCAAAAAACTGGAAGATGACATAGGCAATACCATTCTGGACACAGGAATGGGCAAAGATTTTATGACAAAATCACCAAAAACAATTTTAACAAAAGCCAAAATTGACAAATGAGATCTAATTAAACTAAAGAGCTTCTGCACAGCAAAGGAAACTATCAACAGAGTGAGCAGACAACCTACAGAATGGGAGAAAATTTCTGCAAACTGTGCAACTGACAACGGTCTAGTATCCGGCATCTAGAAGGAACTTAAACACATTTACAAGAAAAAAACAAATAACCCCATTAGAAAGTGGGCAAAGGACATGAACAGACACTTCTCAAAAGAAGACAAATATGTGGTCAATAATCATATGAAAAAAAGCTCAGCATCACTGATTATTAGGGAAATGCAAATCTAAACCACAGTGAGATATTATCTCACACCAATCAGAATGGCTGTTATTAAACAGTCAAAAAACAACAGATGCTGGTGAGGTTGTGGAGAAAGATTAATGCCTATATGCTGTTGGTAGGAACATAAATTAGTTCTATGATTGTGAAAGACAGAGTGGAAATTCCTCAGAAGCCTAAAAACAGAAATATCATTTAACTCAGAAATCCCACTACTGAATATATACCCAAAAGAATATAAATCATTCTGTGATAAAGACACAGGCACTCATATGTTCATTGCAGCACTATTCACAACAGCGAAGACATGGAATCAACCTAAGTGGCCATCAGTGATAGACTGGATAAAGAAAATATGGTACATATACACCACAAATACTATGCAGCCATTAAAAGGAATGGGATCACATTCTTTGCAGGAACATGGTTGGAGCTGGAGGCCATTATCCTTAGCAAACTAACTCAAGAACAGAAAACCAAATATTGGATGTTCTCACTTAAAAGTGGGAGCGAAATGATGAGAATACATGAACACACAGAGGGGAACAACACATACTGTAGCCTATTGGAGGGTGGAGGGTGGGAGGAGGGAGAGGATCAGGAAAAACAACTAATTGGTATTAAGCTTAATACTTGGGTGACAAAATAATCTGTACAACAAACCCCCATGACATAAGTTTACCTATACAACAAACCTGAACACTCATCGCTGGACTTAAAAGTTAAATTAAGAAATTGTTGATTTGCTAGAATAGTGTTCCTCAATTTCCTTACTTCACCATTCTGGAATTCCTACTGTAACTTCTTCTCCCCATAGTTTGTTTATATTTGTTATTTATAACCAACATTGTATAATAACTCATTGCTCCACTGGGTATATATGCCAACAGTTATCTATCCATTTCATGTTGACAGACACTTAAGTTGCTTCTCCAGTGTTCCTTATTATAAACAGTACTGCTATTGTTGTATATTCAGGTCCTTTTGTAAGCTAAATAGTTTTCTAAGATTGTTATACCAATTTACACTCCTACTGGAAGCATATGAAAATTCTGGATGCTGCACATGTTCACCAATATTTGGTGTGTTTTGTCTATTGAATTTTAGTTATTCTGGTGTGTGTGTGTGTGTGTGTGTGTGTGTGTGTGTGTATAGTAATGTGTTAAACTGTGACTTTATATTTATCTGATAACTGACAAAGTTGACCACATTTTTATAAATTCTTTGGCCATTTGTGTTATGTGCGTTGTCTGTCTTGTCAATCGATTTATACAAATTCTTCACATTTTCTGAATGACTTATTATGTTTTAAAAGAAATAAGAGGAAATACATGAATAGTGAGTCTATTAAATATATTTTGAGAAAAAAATTAAGAAAATTTCAAAACTAGGAGGTTATGCAGAACACAATTAGTAGACAGGGTTAAAAAAAGGTAATTTAGAAGTTGAAAAATATTCTGAAGTTAATGTGGTTATGGTCATCTGAAGTCTTTTTCTTTTTTCTTTTTTTTTTTTTTTTTTTTGAGACAGGAGTCTCGCTCTGTCGCCCAGGCTGGAGTGCAGTGGTGCAGTCTCTATTCACTGCAAGCTCCACCTCCCAGGTTCATGCCATTCTCCTGCCTCAGCCTCCTGAGTAGTTGGGACCACAGGCACCCGCCACCACCACACCTGGCTAAATTTTTGTATTTTTAGTAGAGACGGGGTTTCACCGTGTTAGCCAGGATGGTCTCGATCTCCTGTCTTGTGATCTGTCTGCCTCTGCCTCCCAAAGTGCTGGGATTACAGGCATGAGCCACCGCGCCTGGCCTGGAGTCTCGAATATTATTACTAAGATTGGATTTCTACTGCTAAAATTCTCAAACAGTAAACGCTAATTCTCAGTGAGTTGTAGGCACTAGGCTAAGCACTTGTATTTAATTCTTCAAGACCTTGTAGGGAAAATTTTATTAAGCCCATTTTAAAGGAGGAAATTGAGGCTAATTTTCCCAAACACGCTGGGACCAAGGGCTACTAATGACTCCAAAGTCTAAGCAATCAGTATTGTACTACCTGAAAAGAGAATTGGTCTTTTAGATACATAGGACCATTTATGAACAAAAGATATTTAGGAGAAAGAAAATAGATTCTAAAAGAAAGTCTTAAATAAAATTAGTGTTCATTATCTTAAAGAAGAGAAGTTTTATCTAAATGAACACCTGTACAAGTAGTACTTTTAAGGGAGAAAATATCTTTGGAAACTGTAATAAGAAATAGAAATTGATGCAAATTGAAGCATGGTAGATTTCAGTTATTAATTCTCCTGATAACCATTGATAGCAATTAAAAAATTACCATAGCATTCAAGGTCCAGCCTCATTATCTTATTGCTCAATCTTCCCTTCAGTCTCCTATGGAAGTCCAATAATTGCTGGTCCTAAGTCTATTTCCATGTCTCTCTGACATTTTGTATACACAAAATGTTTTATCTCACTTTCTTGATCTGACAAGTCTTACTTCTTCTACAAAACCGTATTTAAATCACCTCCTCTGTGAGGTCTCCCCCAGTTCTCCCCTCGTATTCAGAAAAAGGCTCTTTAAATAAGCTTTAAAGAAAGCACATATCATGAGCTGTAACAGAATAAATTTTGATATCTGTATCTCTTGCATAAGCTTGAGAGCTTTAAGTGGGGGAAAAAGGGGGTTTTTCATCATTCTCCATAGCTGGCATGTAGTAAGAACTTAAATAATATTGAATAAATGTCAGTACCACAAACGTGCAAGCAATTAGCGTTCTTAGAAGATAAACAAAGCATGTGAATACAATAATACATGGCAGCAGATAATCTGTCCCAGCACCAAAGGACAAGAGGGAGGGTAAGGACTCGTGAGTTGGAGAAAGCCCTCTCAGATGGAAGTGGGACCCACTCCTGAGTTCTGGCTAACTGTTGCTATGCCGAAATGCAGACCCTATTTTTGCTACATCCTCAAATTTGTTCACAAGAAGCCAAAATCAAAATCAAAATCCATCCACCCATCCATCCATGCATCCATTCATTCATGTATGTATGTGTGTATATGTATACATAGGTACATATGTGTATGAAACCTCCTAATGTTTACATCCTGCTAAATTATTAAAACATACGTCATTTTGCAAGACAAAAAATGACAACAAAAAACATACCTGTTGGTCATATACAAATACCAATTTGTAACTCCTGGCACAAAAGAATACTTATGAGAATTTAGTAATAAATTCTTCTGATACCTCTGCTTTTCAGGGACTTAGGGAAACCTTGGAAAAATCTCTAAGGAAACCAAGAATACTACAGCTTGTAGTGGTCTACAGACGGCCAGTAGTCAAACTGCCTTAAATAACTTAGTCATTAATTTTTAGTCATTTCAGGACAACTGATCTTGAAGGGCTCCTTGTATGCTAGGATCTGAAAATCTGTGAGATGAGTCACTGAGGAAACATATTCAACAAGGCAAAATATGAGCCTACATTTGCACTTTCTGTTTCATAATGCATATCAAATTATATAAGGATCTTAAGTAAGCACGGTGTGTGCATACCAGCCTTTTGAAGAAGCCTGAGGCTTGACACAACATCAATAGTGAATCGGCTTACTAAGCACATAATTAGCTAGTTTTTCCAGGCTTACAAAAATTAGACAAAACAAACAAAGCCGACAAGAACAGCAAATCAATGTCATTCTTGTGAGCATGGCATCTCATGGATCCTGCAAGAGAGTGTGACCCTAACCTTTACCCTGCTTTCAGTAGCTTAGTTCAACTAAGCTTTCAGTGACTAAAGCAAAGAGTTTCCTTCTTTTGCCTAAATATATTTAATCAAACAAATCAAAGTGACAAACTCTCACTGGGAGTAAACATAAACCTTCTGATGTCTTAAGATTCATTCATTTGCCGGCCTCATGGAGTTTTGGTTAAGATTCAGGGGAGTGCTATAAAGAAATAACATTGCACCCTGGAACACAGTAGTAGCTTTATAACTACTGGTAATTATTTTACTTTTGCTATTAATCAAGCTAGCCAGACATAAAAACCTGTAATGGTTTAAGAAATAATAAAAATTACCTGTTTATTTTTAAAGATAATTGTAGGAAGTTCCTTATGCCAAGCATAACTGTTTCAGTATATTAATCAGAAACCATCAGAAATAGCGAAGCAGAGGAGGGAGGGGGGATGAGTAGGTTCACCTGGAGGCTGTCTCACTTCCATTTGAACTCTCCAATCATTTTCCACGAATTCCCTGATGAGCTGGATAATACCTTCCCCATGCCCCAAGGGAATATAAAGTGTTTGAGGGGAATGGGACTCTAATTCAAATATTCACAGTGGGCTTCCATTTGAGAATTTCAGATACTATACCAAGGTGGGGGTGTTTGTTGCATTACATGACCACAGAATCTATAATAAATTATGTTATAAAAATAAATCATGTATTTTTGAGCACAGAATAGTACGATTACATTGAGTTGTAATTTTCATGGCTAAATTGTTAAATGTAAAAATTAAAACTTTATCATAATTTTGGAAACTCTATTTTGGGATGTCTTCATTTTTTAAAAAAAACATACTAAGTTAGTTTAATAAGTGAAATGACCCAGGCCTCACTCCTTTGAGAAGCTCGGTGGTCCTACAGCCCTTTCCATATAATAGCTTCATTAGATGGTAAGCTCCATGAAGTGTCAAATGTCCATTTCTGACATAGAGACAATTGCTTCATTGGTTTATTCCCTCTTGTGTCTTTCACGTAGTCATTTCTCCATAGAGACTCCAAGAACAAATTTAACTGCAGAGAAGGTTGCTGAGCAGCTAGCTCCATTGGTTACACTGCTTTAGTTTACAATGATGCTAGTAGAGGCAATCGAGAAAATTACTTTTCTTTCTAGCAATTTTGGTGATATTTTTGATACACAATTGATGTTAGAGGTAGAAACTATGTAATTATTTGGAAAAATTGAAGCCATTACAATAAAATGAAAAGTGTTCTGACACTCTTATGCAGCATGACTGGTATATAAAACATTCTGAAGTGTTATGCTTTATTCTTCTTGTTCTCTCCACATACACACACTTATGCACACATATCCACACATTTTTATATAAATGCACAAATAAATGGGCAATAAACTCTTATGGAAAGAATGAATCACTAGAAAGAAGAAAGCCTTCAGTTTTGTGTGAGAGGCACAGCATATGCTCTACTTGAAGCCAGATAAAATACAGGATGCCCAGATAAACTTGAAAAATCAAATAGTTTTCTTAGCTTAAATGTATAATATTATTTAGTGTAAATATATTTTATATAAGGCTAAATCTGGTAATCCTAACTTGGAGATAAAGAAGGAACAGAACCACATTATTTGAAACAGCTGTGTGAGGAGTGGGTGAGGGAACGCACAGGAAACTGAGGCATATGGCTGTAACCAGCACATAGTAGGTGCTCAGTAAATGTCAGCTTCTAACATTCCCCCAGGTACATGGGATAAGTGGCAATTCCTTCTTTCAGATTCTCTTGGAAAATAAGAGAAACTTGAAAAATTTGAAAACAAAGTCATAGAACTCATTTTTAAAATATGTATATTTAACAAATCAGCACTGCCAGTACCATTAAAATCCTGAGGTGATATGTTATTTATAATTACAGAATTTCTTTTTCAATATTAATCACAAGACTGTGCATACTGCATGATTCAGAGATAGCTAGAAGTTTAAAATTGTCTGACATCCTCCTTCAATGCTGTCAGATGACCTTTTTGACTATTAAATTCAGTTGGCCCTTGTGGGCATAGGGCCTGCGCCTATGATAGGCTCTATCTCCATGTTATAAGGAGGAAACTGAGCTCTAAAAGTGCCATATGAAGACCAAGCCCAGTGAACCAGAAATGGCAGAACAGGGACTAGAATGTGGAATCCTGACTGACTATACAGGCTGAGACCTGTGCAGTTACATGGGCCCTGGGCTTGGGGCTTAATACTTTGCAATCACAGTTTTGAAATTCTTACTGATTTTATCATTGAATCTGTGTCTTGTAAGTGAAGTCTGGTGGAACAATGGGACTGCGGTACCTCAGCTCACACTTTTTCCTCCTACAGCTTCTCCAGAACAGGCTCTTGGCTGCCTGCTTCTCCACTCCCTACACACACCCCCACCTCCATCCACTGCCACTCTTCTCCCTGGCAGGGGCCTGCGTGCTCCCACAGGGAAGGTCCCACTGGGTGAACAGAACCTCAGTGGTCCAGGGCAGAGCATGGTAATGGCTGCCCCGAACCTGGGACAACATGGCACAACTGATGAGGGGCCAGAAGTCACATGTTTATAAAGACCATGCCTTTCGTTTCTGTGATTCAGGTACTAAGCAAGCTTAGCATGGAGGGCGTGATGTCCTTAGGAGTCACTTTGTCCCCATGTTTTGGGGAAGGAAATGGTTCTGTGGGAAGAAGACCCAGACACACCTGAATCAATTTCTGTAAATCCTGGCCCCCACTGGGGTACCATATGTCAATCTGCAGCTGGCAGGTGAGGATCCCAGCAGTCTTCAGGCCTGAACAAGCCCGCATGTGTTCCGCCTTCAGGGACAGGGACCCTGGCACTGGTAGGGGTCTGTACACACCCATGAGTATCCCTGTCCTGAGGAAGCACTCCTTTGGGCCCACTCTATGTCTGCATTGGGGAATCTTCTCCTCCTCCTTCCAACCTTCTTGAGTCTCACCTATGTTTGTCTCTTCTGGCTTGCTCAGGTCATCCTTTAGGGAAATGCAGAAATGTAATTCCGCAATTTTGGATATGAATTAAATGTTCTGATGTTTGCACTTAAAACTAGCCCTACAAACTACAAAGATAAAACAGTAAAATTCATGCTAATAATTTCAAATTTCAAATTTTCTTTGCCCAAAATGACATTGAATAATAAATAAGAATCATCATGAGAAGTTTAAAAAGAGACTGCAGAAGTCAAGGAAAAGTTTTATATTTTAGTATCTGTTAATGGTACCTTTTCCCCTACTTTTAGAACAATAGCCCTAGCATTTACATTTTACACTGTGTCCTACAAATTACATATCCAGTCCCAGAGATCCTCAATTCATGGTCGAATGGGCATTCTAGCCTGCAGGATTAACCATTTAAGAGATGGTTGGCCTCAGTGTCTCTTTTCTCTGCCTCATGTAGATCAATTATCAATTTAATAGACTATGATATCAACAGAAAATCTTTTTGAACAATGGTCTGTTTTAGAATATCACAACCAAACTAAAGATAGCAATCAAATCCTTTTGCTGGTTTTGATACTTTCATGTTGTTAGGTAAATTGCAGTGTACTTCAGAGGATGTCCATAAAAGCTAAAGGTGCTTCTTCCATACATAATAGTATGACACACACAGGAGAGGTTCAATAAAGGAGAATGAAGACATGATTAATTTGTAGGAAGTAATATTGCATGGTGGTTAGAATCAGACAGACCACTAAGTATTTTTCCTAAAAAGGCTTTTTCCACACTGGGTTGGCAAGTGAGTACAGTATGATATCAGAATTGTATAAAACACAGCAGTGGAAAGAACCCAGGCAATAGAATCATATAGGCTTCCTCGTGGCCATATTGCAAATTAAGTGAGGTAACATGCAAAGTGCTGGTACTCAGCAAGTTTTTATTCCCTTGAACAGTGTTTTAACTTCTTTTACTGCTTACAAATATTTATTAAGTAACTTCATCTGACACTCATTTTACTAGTCATTTGGAATACATCTGTAAACAAAACAAATTAAGATCTCTGTTCAATGGAGATTGCATAGATAAGTTTTATTATTAACATAGTTTTTGTTTGTTTGTTTGTTTGGAGACAGAGATTCTCTCTTGTTGCCCAGGCTGGAGTGCAGTGGCACCATCTCAGCTCACTGCAATCTTCGCCTCCCAGGTTCAAGTGATTCTCCTGTCTCAGCCTCCCGAGTAGCTGGGATTAAAAGTATGTGCCACCATGCCCAGCTAATTTAGTATTTTTAATAGAGACAGGGTTTCGCCATGTTGGCCAGGCTGGTCGCGAACTCCTAACCTCAGGTGATCAACCTGCCTCACTCTCCCAAATTGCTGGGATTACAGGTGTAAGCCACTGCGCCTGGTCTTAGCATAGTTTTTATTACTATATAAATTTTAAAACATACATTAAAGTAGAAGAAATGGTGTAATGAGCTCCCATGTACTGATAATTTGTCTTCTGTAATTATTAACTTTTGCCGGTCTTGATTGCCATATCTCTCACTTTTTTTCTTGAAGTATATTTTAAAGCAAATCTCAGGTATCTTATCATTTAATTTGTTAATTTTTCAGTTAATTAAACATACTCTCTCTTTCCATATATACATAACCTATCTATGTTATGTATCGCTTTATATGCACATATACTTGTATGTATAAAGTATAACAACATAGAAATAATTATATAAAACATTAAATATCCAGTCCATTTTCAAAATCCTATAATCGTCTCAAAAATGCCTTTTTAGTGGTTCATTTGCTTAATTCAGGTTAGAAGCAACTCCTATACATTGTGTTTGATTGTCATTTTAGGTCCTTTTCATTGTATAGTTCCCACTTCTCTCTTTTCTAATGTCATTGATTTGTTGGAGAGACTAATTTCTTTTTTTGCCTTGTATAATGTTTTATATTCTGGATTTTGCCTGAGTTATTAGCCATTGTGGCAGCCGCCTGGCACTGTGCAGCTAGAGCCTACCCAAAGAGGTCTAAATGTGAAGAAAGAAAAATCAAGAGTTGTTTTTCATCATCTATATATTGATAATTCACAAATCTTACCTCTAGCTCAGACCTCTCCATTAAACTTCTGATCCCATATTCTACTGCTAACTTGACATATTCCCTTCCTCTATATGTCCAAAACAAAGATTGATTTTAACTTCTCTCAGAAGCATGTATTGCAGAATTTCCCCATTTAGTAAATGGCAAGTCCATCTTTTCAGTGTTTCAGAAATTTGAAGTCATCCTTGACTCTTCTATTTTACCAAAACCCTACATGTTTTCTGGCAACAAAACTTGTTTATTCTACCTTGAAATCTGTATAGAATTTGAGCACTTCTTACCATCCCCACTTTCACCACCAGCCTGATTCAAGCCACTTCCATGTCTCTCCTGGATTATTGGAATAGCTTCCTTCTTTATGTCCTTCCCCTAGGGATCTATTCTCAACACAGCTGTTAGAATCACTTTGATGAAATATAAATCTGATCAGGGCCCTTGTCTGCTGAACACCTTCCAGTGTCTTTTCATCTCATTCAGCATAAAAGGCAGTGTTCTCACTATAAAGTGCCGTGAACTATAAACCTTTCATGAACTGGCCTCTCATTAACTCTCTGACCTTATATCATGTTTTTATGCCTCTTGTCCATTTTTTTCTTGAGCCACTTACTTTTCCTGTTGTTCCTCAAACATGCCAGGCATATGTCCATGTGAATTTGCTATTCCCTACGCTTGGAAGGTTATTTCTCTGCTCCTATTTTGATAAATCCCTACTAAAATATCAACTCCTTCAACATCTTCCCCTGCCTGCTTGAGCTTTCTCTTCATATTTATTTCTCTATATAACTTACCTTGTTTGTTTTTTGTCTCTTCCACTAGAATGTAAGCATCATGAGTGTGAGATTTATTTTTCTATTTTATTTCCTAGTATATTCCCAAGCATTAGGAACAGAAGAATGACATACATGAGAGATACTAAATAAGTAGTTGTTTAGTAAATAAGACATAATTGTCATCATCATGATTTTCATCATCATCATCACCATCATTGCCTTCAATATTTTCTGTTTGTGAGAATTTTTCTTTCATTTCTACCTGTGTGGTACCTCCGTCCTCATTTATATATCTGCTTCTCTTTTAATTTTACATTTTATTCTTTGCAGAAGCAGGTTGACAAAGATCCCTTAGAACAGCTATGTCCTCAGTTTTTTCCACCCCAGTGGTCATCGAGATGGGAGGAACTGTAGCAGCAGCTCTAATTACCTCACTTGAAAATTATTTCTTTAGTAAGCAGAATTGCTTCAGTTTCTGGTCCTCCAGGCACAGAGACACCAAGAAAACAAAGTTAATTAGGCACTTCTGAGTCTAGACAATTGCCTGAAAAAATCAAGGCAGAGGATTTCTATTTTACCCCGAAGGTTGGTAGAGTCAGATTTTGAGAGAAGTGCTTCAAACATGCCCTGGTAGAAAATGATGCTAATCAAGCTAGCATTGAAAGGCAGTTCAGCCATGAAATAGATGGTTTGCCCATCTGTCTAGAGTAAAGGCTGCTGACTTTCTGTTGATGATTCTCAACCTTCTTGATAGGGGACCAGCTCTGCCTTAACTCAGGCTTTTCTTCTGCCAGTAATGCTAGGCTTCCAACTTGCCTGGGGCTAAATGAAAGGAATACTGCATGTTAGAAAATACGTAGAGCAGTGCTTCTGAACCAGGGAAAATTGCTTCTTCAAAAAAATTGGCAATATCTAGAGATATTTTTTATTTCACAATTTAGGGCACTCTGCTAGCATGCATATGTATAGGCACATGCACACATTACACCCACACACATATATACACACACACACGTGTGTGTATTTACATTTGTGTGTGTGTATACATTGTGTGTGTACATGTATCTGGGTGTAATGACTGCGGATGTTGGTAAGCATACTATAATGCACAGGATAAACACAGCAAAGAATTACCTGGTCCCAAAATGTCAATTTTGACTTAATTGAGAAACTCTGATGTAGAGCAATCATACCATTGTCTACAAGTATTATTCAAATCACTTGAATTAGAAGCAGCGTATAGAAGAATTGCTATCTTCACTGGGTTTCAGGAATCATCACACACTCTCCTGTTTATTCTTTTTCCTCTTGGCAATCTTTCTGAATCTCCTTGACTGTTTCCTCTTATCTCCCAGACCTCTTAAAGCTGTCATGCCTCAGGGTTCAATTCTCAAATCTTTTTGCTCTACATACTCACTCCCTAGGTGATCTCATCCAGTCTTATGACTTTAACCACCATGGACATGTTAAAGACTCCCAAGTTTATGCCATTGCTGATAACTCCAGACTTGTACATCCATACGCCCACTTGGATTCTCTATTGGCCTATTAGACATTTTCAAATCTAACATGTCTAAAATTAAACAACTTCTTCCTCCTCCTCCTCCTCTTCTCCTTCTCCTTCTGCTTCTCCTTCTGCTTCTTCTGCTGCTTCTCCTTCTCCTTTTCCTTCCCCTTCTCCTTCTCCTCCTCCTTCTCCTTCTCCTCTTCCTCCTCCTTCTCCTTCTCCTCCTCCTCCTCCTCCTCCTGTTTTTATTTTTTTGGACAGAGTCTTGCTCTGTCACCCAGGCTGGAGAGCAATGGTGCAATCTCAGCTTACTGCAATCCCTGCCTCCCGGGTTTAAGTGATTTTCCTGCCTCAGCCTCCCTAATAGCTGGGATTACAGGCACGTGCCACCACGTTTGGCTAATTTTTATATTTTTAGTAGAGATGGGGTTTCACCATGTTGGCCAGGCTGGTCTCAAACTCCTGACCTGAAGTGATCTGCCTACCTTGGCCTCCCAAAGTGCTGGGATTACAGGTGTGAGCCAATGCACCCTGCCCAGCCTAAAATTTAACTTCTAATCCTTTCCTACGTCCCAAATATGTTTCATCCACACTCCGTCAGTTAATGTTCAGGTGAAAAATGTTGCTGCTATATTTGATCTGTCTCTTTCTCATTGCACATTCCATCTGCCAGCAAATTCTGATGCCTTTAACTTCAAAATATCTCTAGAATTGGATCAACTTTTATTATTTCCACTGTAAGCACCCAGGTTCAAGTCACTGTCATCTGGTGCCTTGGTTAATGCAACAGCCTCCTCACTGTTCTTTGTACTACTGTCATTCACTGAGGCAGAGACTACCAAATATCCCCCAGTATTTTAAACTAATGTTTATTTGTGGCTTATACAAATTAGTCATATGCAAACAATTACTATACAAATGAGAAATAATTATTATTGCTAAGTGTATTTATTTCCTATTACTAATATAACAGGTTGTCACAAACTTAGTGGCTTAAACAACCCAAATTTATTTTCTTATAGCTTTGTAGGTCGATAGTCCAATACAGGTCTCACGGGGCTAAAATCAAGGTGTCCACTGCTCTGTATTTCTTTCTGGAGGTGCTAAAAGAAATATATATATATATACACACACACACACATACACACACAAAAACAAACACAAATACGTGTGTATATATATGCTTTTATATATATTTATAGTACATATATAGTCAATATATACACACATGTACACACATATATAGTAAATATATATACATATATATATATATGTATATGCATGTTGGTAGAGTGCCCCCAGTTGTAATAATAAAAAACAAAAAAAAATCTTCAGATATTGCCAGATTTCTTTGTCTTGTCTTTTCTGTTTTTTTTTTTTGTTTTTTTTTTGAGACAGGGTCTCACTCTGTCACCCAGGCTGGAGTGCAGTGGCATGATCTTGGCTTATCTGAATCCCCGCCTCCCAGGCTCAAGCAATCCTGTCTCAGCCTTGCAAGTAGCTGGGCTTACAGGCATGCGCTACCACACCCGGCTATTTTTTTTTTTTTTTTTTCTGGTAGAGATGGGGTTTCGCCATGTTGCCCATGGTCTTGAACTAGTCTCCAACTCCTGAGCTCAAGCAATCTGCTGGCCTTGGCCTACCAAAGTGCTGGGATTACAGGTATGAGCCGCTGTGCCCAGCCCCAAATTTCTTTTTTGAAGAAAAAATTTCCTCTGGTTAAGAACCACTGCTCTACATATTTTCTAACATGTATTACCTTTTCCAGATTTGAGAGGCATTCTGAGTGCCTTGGTCTATGTTTTTTTTTCTTCCATTGAAGTCAGCAACAGTGAGTCTAATCTTTCTCACATCACATTACTCTGACCTCTACTTGTTACTTTTTCTACTTTTAAAGACCTTTGTGATTCTCTTGGGTCTGCCTGGATAATCTAGGAAAAAGTCCTCATCTCAAGATCAGCTGGCTAGCATTCTAATTTCATATGCATCCTTAATTCCCCTTTGCCATGTAACGAAACATAAACACAGTTTTCAAGTATTAAGACACATTTTTAGGGTGATTATGATTCTGCCTACCACACTAATCAGAGCTTTTTCTGGTCCAGTGCTAAAATTTTGATACTTATAACTCATCTCTCCCAATTTAATTTAATTAGAGCAAACACTTGACATTGCATATTTACAAAATAAAATAACAAAATAATTGTCACAAAGAAAATATTGAATTTTAAGCATAGTCATCTTTTCTTGGAACACGTCTTATTTAAAAAAATCAAATCAAAAGAAAAAAGGTTATTTTGACATGTAATTTGTTCAAAGCCAACTTTTCAAGACAAGATACATTGAGAAAATTGAGTAATATTTCAGCTTATTTCTTCTCTAATTCAACTACTTAACCATATACCTGTTTCTATGAGATAATAATAATAACAATTACCTGTTTCTATGAGACAATAATAATAATAACAATTAGCTGAGTGTCTACTTTGGGCCAAGCTCTGTACTAAGTGTTTTAATGAATGATTCATTTAAGCTCGCCGAGCCTTTTGAGGGAGGC
The DNA here is from genome assembly GCF_009828535.3 of Hylobates moloch. Lineage (NCBI taxonomy): Eukaryota > Metazoa > Chordata > Mammalia > Primates > Hylobatidae > Hylobates > Hylobates moloch. The sequence goes on along the minus strand of NW_026652281.1, from coordinate 122,148,865 downwards.
ATTATTCCCCTCTTACCATCAACAGAAACGAGGCTTAGCTAGTTACTTGCTTGTCCTAATGAGAGACAGAAGGGGGCTTGAACCCAAACAAGAAGGCCTAAGAGCATTAAGTTACTTTCCAGGGGAAATTCAGAAAGATAGTAGCACAGACAGATCTGGAATCTAGGAGTCTCAAGTCCAGTCCACACATTTTGTCACTAATCAGGCAAAAAAAAACAAAAACAAACAAAAAAAAAGAAAAGTGCTGATAAAGTGGGTTTTTTGTTTGTTGTGTTTGTTTGTTTTTTAAAGGACCTCTCCTGTCTGGGAGAACACTTCTTCATAAACAAACAGTGTGGGAAAAGCAAAATTTTAATGGGCATGTTTACTGTAATCTTCATTTAGAGGAAGCATCAAATTGCAGACATAAGTTCACCAGCAATACATTTACTTTAACTGGAAAAGTTACAGAGGATTATCTTAATTACCGCAGAACAGAAAAGACAAGTCAGAGAAACTATCCATTTCATTCACTGGTAATTGGATACAAAGTGCCGACCTTAAAAGTTCGTGTTCCAATAATACAATTATTTGCCAAAAATCTTAATAAAAAGCACATTTGATTACCTCATGCTTTTCAGATGAAAGTCACTTAAAAAATTCCAACCAAAGACAAATGCAAAGGTTCAGAATACTTGAGATTCTTGTTACACACCTGCTGTCTAATCTTATGGTAAAAATATTAATATAAATGGTGCTATAAGGACCAAAACATCACTAAATGTGACACCATAAATCACCTCCATTAGTAAATGTGTCAGGTTCTTATACATTTCGGTCTATTTTAAACTCACTCTCCATTATTTTATAGTATGCCTGAATGAATCCTGGTGGTTTGATATGGCAATTGAATCAGCAGTCAAATCAACTCATCTTACCTGGCCCAACTCCCAGCGGGTCCTGTAGGTTAGACTCCCAGTTTCAGCATACATCACCTTACCTGTTCCTTCAACTGTTGGATCAAAGGGACCCTTTCTTTTCTTTCTCAGAAACCCTATTTTATCTTTTTTACCCCATTCAAGGGTGTGAGGATAGACTAAGGTTATGCATTGTACACTTCACTGGTTTTACTGCCCAGGTGGAAGCTGGGTGTCCATTTCTTAAACCAGAATGACAGCATGACATTTTCACTCCAAAAGTCTCTTCCTTTATTAAAAACTTTGATTCTTTTGATAAAAACTTTGATTCCTTTGATAAAAACTTTGATTCCTTTGATAAAAACTTTAAAAACCAAATTTCCTTGCCTTTCATGCTTAAACATTGAGATTTTACCAGGGGATCTTAAAGATAAACAGCTTCAGGGGTCTACAAAATCCTAGAGATTGTGCACAAATTTTATGTGTATAAAGGGGGAAATGTGCTTTTTTTAAGGAGAACAATTAATTAGATTCTCAAAAAAAAAAAAAAAAAAAAAAAAAAGTCCCTGTGACCCATAAGAGTTTAAAAAAAAAACTGGAAAGAAGATTGATAAAAGTTTTTTCCACTCTAAAATTGAAATGTTAATTCTAAATTTGCTGATGTCGCAATTTCCTTTGACAGGCACTGGTGAGTACTGATGCTTGTACCACAATTTGGAACAAGGCTGGATATAAATATATAAATAAATAAAAAGAAAATCAAACAAATAGGTAAGTTAGGTATTTGTGATAAGGGAAAAAAAATCTCCAATTCACAAAGTCCTGTGAAGGGAATAGGGCTTCCCAATATAGACCAGCCTACATCTGCATTTCATGCTGTCAGAGAGAACAAGGAAGAGCACAACTTCCCAAATCTTGCCATGACTGAGCATAGCGATGAGGTCCCCCCTTTACCTACTGTTCCCCCTATGTATGGATATCAGTGAAAATACCTCAAGATAAGCACCACCATAAGGCTAAGCACAGAATGTTTTGAGTAACTATGGAGCACCTAACCTAATTTAGGAAGCGGATAGGTGCAGGAAGGGTTTCTAGAGGAGTTGAAATTTAAATTTAACCACAAACCATAAGGTCGAAATTAGCTAGGCAAAGGCTGGATGGTACAGATAGGAAGAAAGAACATTTCTTGGCAAAATGAATAGGATATTTAAAAGCCCAGGGACTGGACAAAACATTATCTTGACAAACTGAAATAAGCTCCAAATGGCTGGAATTCAGAATAGGAGTCTGAAGCCTTCTGTCATGGCACTGTCCAAGTGCCCTGCTCTTGTTTATTTTATTTTATTTTTTATTTATTATTTATGTATTATTATTATTTTTTAGACGGAGGCTCGCTCTGTCGCCCAGGCTGGAGTGCAGTGGCACAATCTCAGCTCACTGCAAGCTCTGCCTCCTGGGTTCACGCCATTTTCCTGCCTCAGTCTCCTGAGTAGCTGGGACTACAGGCGCCCACCACCATGCCTGACTAATTTTTTTTTTTTTTTTTTTTTAATTTTTAGTAGAGATGGGGTTTCACCATGTTAGCCAGGATGATCTCGATCTCCCGACCTCGTGATGCGCCTGCCTGGGCCTCCCAAAGTGCTGGGATTACAGGTGTGAGCCACTGCACCCGGCCATGCCCTGCTCTTTTTTTTATTACTTTTTTAAATTTTTATTATACTTTAAGTTCTAGGGTACATGTGCACAACATGCAGGTTTGTTACATATGTATACATGTGCCATCTTGGTGTGCTGCACCCATTAACTCGTTATTTACATTATGTATATCTCCTAATGCTATCCCTCTCCCCTCCGCCCACCCCACGACACGCCCCGGTGTGTGATGTTCCCCTTCCTCTGTCCAAGTGTTCTCATTGTTCAATTCCCACCTATGAGTGAGAACATGCAGTGTTTGGTTTTTTGTCCTTGCGATAGTTTGCTGAGAATGATGGTTTCCAGCTTCATTCATGTCCCTGCAAAGGACATGAACTCATTCTTTTTTATGGCTGCATAGTATTCCATGGTGTATATGTGCCACATTTTCTCTTCTTTTTTTTTTGAGACGGAGGCTCGCTGTGTCGCCCAGGCTGGAGTGCAGTGGCACAATCTCAGCTCACTGCAAGCTCCGCCTCCCAGGTTCATGCCATTCTCCTGCCTCAGCCTCTCCGAGTAGCTGGGGCTACAGGCACCCGCTACCATGCCCGGCTAATTTTTTTTTTTTGTATTTTTAGTAGAGACGGGGTTTCACCGTGGTCTCAATCTCCTGACCTCGTGATCTGCCAGACTTGGCCTCCCAAAGTGCTGGGATTACAAGCGTGAGCCACCGCGCCTGGCCACTGTGCCACATTTTCTTAATCCAGTCTATCATTGATGGACATTTGGGTTGGTTCCAAGTCATTGCTATTGTGAATACTGGTGCAGTAAACATACGTGTGCATGTGTCTTTATAGCAGCATGATTTATAATCCTTTGGGTATATACCCAGTAATGGGATGGCTGGGTCAAATGGTATTTCTAGTTCTAGATCCTTGAGGAATCACCACACTGACTGAACTAGTTTACAGTCCCACCAATGGTGTAAAAGTGTTCTTATTTCTCCACATCCTCTCCAGCACCTGTTGCTTCCTGACTTTTTAATGATGGCCATTCTAACTAGTGTGAGATGGTATCTCATTGTGGTTTTGATTTGCATTTCTCTGATGGCCAGTGATGATGAGCATTTTTTCATGTGTCTTTTGGCTGCATAAATGTCTTCTTTTGAGAAGTGTCTGTTCATATCCTTCACCGACTTTTTGGTGGGGTTGTTTGTTTTTTTCTTGTAAATTTGTTTCAGTTCTTTGTAGATTCTGGATATTAGCCTTTTGTCAGACAAGTAGGTTACAAAAATTTGCTCCCATTCTGTAGGTTACCTGTTCACTCTGATGGTAGTTTCTTTTGCAGAAGCTCTTTGGTTTAATTAGATCCCATTTGTCAATTTTGGCTTTTGTTGCCACTGCTTTTGGTGTTTTAGACATGAGGTCCTTGCCCATGCCTATGCCCTGAATGGTATTGCCTAGGTTTTCTTCTAGGGTTTTTCTGGTTTTAGATCTAACATTTAAGTCTTTAATCCATCTTGAATTAATTTTTGTATAAGGTGTAAGGAAGGGATCCAGTTTCAGCTTTCTACATATGGCTAGCCAGTTTTCCCAGCACCATTTATTAAATAGGGAATCATTTCCCCATTTCTTGTTTTTGTCAGGTTTGTCAAAGATCAGATGGTTGTAAATGTGTGGTATTATTTCTGAGGGCTCTGTTCTGTTCCATTGGTCTATATCTCTGTTTTGGTACCATTACCATGCTGTTTTGGTTACTGTAGCCTTGTAGTATAGTTTGAAGTCAGGTAGTGTGATGCCTCCAGGTTTATTATTTTGGCTTCGGATTGTCTTGGCAATGCGGGCTCTTTTTTGGTTCCATATGAACTTTAAAATAGAATTTTAGACCAATATCCCTGATGAACATTGATGCAAAAATCCTCAATAAAATACTGGCAAACCAAGTCCAGCAGCACATCAAAAAGTTTATCCACCATGATCAAGTGGGCTTCATCCCTGGGATGCAAGGCTGGTTCAACATACGCAAATCAATAAATGTAATCCAGCATATAAACAGAACCAAAGACAAAAACCACATGATTATCTCAATAGATGCAGAAAAGGCCTTTGACAAAATTCAACAGCCCTTCATGCTAAAAACTCTCAATAAATTAGATATTGATGGGACATATCTCAAAATAATAAGAGCTATTTATGACAAACCCACAACCAATATCATACTGAATGGGCAAAAACTGGAAGGATTCCCTTTGAAAACTGGCACAAGACAGGGATGCCCTCTCTTACCACTCCTATTCAACATAGTGCTGGAAGTTCTGGCCAGGGCAATCAGGCAGGAGAAAGAAATAAAGGGTAATCAATTAGGAAAAGAAGAAGTCAAATTGTCCCTGTTTGCAGATGACATGATTGTATATTTAGAAAACCCCATCGTCTCAGCCCAAAATCTCCTTAAGTTGATAAACAACTTCAGCCCTGCTCTTAATTACCAGTGAAGGTCCATGTTGAATTCCTGAATTCCTTTATAGTGCATATGGTCGTCTTAAATTACGCTTATTCAGTCAGTTGTTCAACAAACAGTCAGTCATTCAACACCTACTATGTTTAAAGTTCTATGCTTGCTCTTGGGGATAGAGCAGTCAATAAAACAGATTATGTTCCTGCTCTCATGGGGCTTGGCATCCACTTCATTTACTCATTTATCTACTTATGCGTATTTCCCCCACACTCAACAAAATGTCAGTTCTGTGATGGCGGAGACCTTGTGGATTTTCTACATTATTCTCTCTTCTGTGTCTAAGACAGTGCTTAGCAGGTAAGAGGTGTTTAATGTTTGTTGAATAAATGAATGAAAGACAGAAAGGGGGATTTGGTGAGAGAGATGACATTGGAAAAGTGACTGGAATTCAGCTCATGGAGCTCCTTGTGAGCCATGTTAGAGAGACCAAGCTTTATTTTGTAGGCAATGCAGAGCCATAAAATATTTTAAAGAGAAACGTAATATGATCAGATATTTGCTTAGAAAGTTCTTTCTGCTACGTTGTGGAAAATGGGTTGGTATAGGCAAGACTGGAGGTAAAATGCTTTGTTCTTCAGATTTCAGGCCACCACAGTCATCTGGTTTTCTCTCTGCCTCAGTTGCCACTCCTGTTGGTCTCTCCTCTCACCGTCTTAACACTGGAAAACCCCTCCTGCTGTCCTTGAACTTGTCTTCTCCATCTTGCTTCTTCTTATTTGGTAGATCTTGTTCCATCCCCTAGTTTTCAATACCATTTGTATGGTGACAATTCCAAATCTTTATCACCAAAGGGATCTCTTCTTTGAACTCAAGATTCAACTTAAGGATTTCTCATTAGCTGTTCTTCTGTTTGGTATATTCTTTTCCAATAAACTTACAGAATTTATGTTCTCGTCTCTTTTGAATCTCTGTTTAAATGTCACCTTCTCAGTGAGGCCTTCTCTGACGTCTTGGTTCAAAACGGAACCCTCTCCTTTATTACTCCTTATATGTTTTCATGGCTTTCATTTTTATCCATACTATTTATGACCTTCTAACATTCTATATGAGCTGCTTATTTAGTTTGTTTATTGTTTTCTTCCCTCAAGTATAATATAAGCTCCTGGAGGTTAAGAATTGCTAACTATTTTATGCATTTATGTGGTACAGTGGCTGGAAGTGTAACACACACCACACACATACAAACATACATATATAATGATGTTGAATTGCCATTTTTCATTAATAATATATAACAAAATGAATAACAAAAATGAATAAATTATCAAGGGCTACAATGTGCCAACAAAGAAGCTGGATCCTAAGGCTGGATGAGTAAGTCATCATCATGGTTGTAATGGACTTTGGTCTGTGTATGTAAATATATGTTCCCTCCAACAGCAAATAGTAAAATAGGTGCCTAATAAACATTATTTTATTGAATCATGACCCAAAATATGCTTTTACTTTTTTTGAATTATACTATATACAAGAAAATTTAGAAAGTAAGACATTTTACAGGTTTTAAGAATTTAAGGGGGTAGGGACATGTTGTGTGTCTATGCAGGTCTGTCTGTATAAATGTTAAGTGTGCAGAATTTGTACACTAGGTGAAGTTTTTAACAAGCAGCTTTAATTTCACTCTTTCACTTTTTGAGTAGTTTTTAAAATCATGCTTAAGTGTTAGAAAGTCTAGGTTTGAATTGTAGCACTGCAGCTGTGTGAACTGCGGTAGGTAACATCCTCTTTCTGAGTTCAGCTTCCTTATTGTCAAGCTGAAATTATAATATTGCTAACTGCACAGTTTTTTTTCTTTTCAGTGGGGGGAATGAATGGTAAGAACAAAGTGAGATAATATCTGTAAAGCCCTTACAGTGCCTAGTGCCTAGTGAAGATTCAGTATGTGACATTCCACAAATATCAGATATATACCTAAATATTTGGCACTGTCTTTAGTTTTGAAAGACAACACTAACGTGGTAAAGAGCTTGCATGTTCCCTGCATTTATTGTTGTTATCATTGTCATAATTATCACGTATTAACCTTTCAGGCGTATCTTTTCCTTTCTTTCCCACTTTGGCAACTTGATCCAACTAAAGAAATTCAACTTCACAAATATGCTGTGCTACTCTGGTATGGAAAGAAACTCAGTATGGCTCGAGCGCTGTCTATATTCACATTCAGTTGGCTTAGAACCATGTCATAGTGGGGCACTGTCAGTGACTTGGGGCCTTCGTATTGTGCTGATATTGACGGAGCCCCTGAAAGGAAGGAAACATGGGAGCCATTTGTGTAAAATGGTTCGAGTTCCTCGAAGTAGTCTCTCTCATTTTTCAATCTTGTGAATGTAAAAGGAAAACAATATTCCAGCCCCTGAGGAGACACATTGTTTATCTCTGAGCCAACACATTCTGTAAAGAAGAGGCTTGTAGGACAGGGTATTGGGGTGGACTGACTTGAAGAATGTGGAGCTCTGCTCTTCCCTAGAAGCTCTGCCAGGCTTGCAATGATGCAATGATTAACTGGATTACTGTAGAGGAATCGAAGTGGCTGAACACACAAACAGTTTTTTTTGACAAAGAAATAAAAGATTGGATTTTAAAACTCAACACTCAATGAAGGGCTTCAAGATCATATATCTTTAGTTTATGACAATTAGCTTATGCTCCCTTAATTCTGTTCTAGCCTGCGTTATTCTATTCTACCTCCTCCCTAGAAGATACTGACAATACATATATCTGACAGAAGACTTGCATTTAGAATTTATAAATAGCTCTTATAATTCAATAATATGACACACAACTCAATTTAAAAAATGGACAAAGGATTTCAACAGACACTTCATAGTAGAAGATATATGAATGGCCAACTAAGCACATGAAAAAAATGCTCAACATCATTATTTATCAGAGGAATGAAAACTAAAACCACATGAGATACCATTACACACAATTAGAATAGCTAAATAATAGTGATAATAAATGATAATGTGAAGTAAAAGTAAAGATATGGAGCTACTGGAACTTTCATCTCTTGCTGGTAGAAACAAAATGATACAATCATTTTGCAAAACAATTTGACAGTCTCTAATAAGCGTAGATAGGTACTTATCATATGACCAGCAATTCTATTAGTAATACTTAACATTTACACAAGACAAATGCAAACATATCTCTACATGAAAACATAGTCACAGCAGTTTTATTATTAATAACCAAAATCCATAATGTTGAACAACAAATGATTGTGAAAACAAATGATTATATAGTCACACAATGGAATATTACTCAATAACATAAAGGAATAAACTACTGATACACAAAACAACAGGAATATTTCTCATAAACATGTCAAATTTTAAAAACACACAAAAGACCACATACTGTATTCTCTCATTTATATTAAACTCTAGGAAAAACAAAATCAACTCTGTAGTGATAGAAAGCAGATTGCACATTGACTTTGATGGGAGATGAGTGGTACACTGGGAACGGACACAGGGAACCTTTAGAAGAAAACAGAGGAGTGTTCTATATTGCTATATCAATAAAATTGTTGCATTTATTGCAAAAATTAATTACAAGTTAACATTGCATATAAATTATATGCAATGTGTGCATTAAATTGCCTGTAAATTATAACTTTCAATCCTCTTAAAGAGGATTGAAAACAATAAACAAGCAAATTAGAGATTGTGGCATAAGGCAATGAATAGAATAGAAAAAAGCAAAAATATAACACATTGAAGGTGATCAGGAGTCCTGAGGATGGTTGACAGTTTGTAACAATAAGTAAGTTAGATACAGTTGTCTTCAATTACAAAACAACCTGTGAATAAAGGCACAAAATACCTAAGCAAGTTATCTCCCTAGATATTTAAGGAAAGGATGTTACATACAGAGAAAAAAAAAAAAAAACAGCTAATGCAACAGCTTTAAGGGAGAAAAATGCGCAGCATATTTGAAGAACAGCAAAGAGTCCAAAGTGATAGTAATATGAAGTCAGGTTAGAAAGAGTGTGAAGTGGGTAGATCACGAGGTCAGGAGTTTGAGACCAGCCTGGCCAACATAGTGAAACCTCATCTGTACTAAAATTACAAAAAATTAGCCAGGCGTGGTTGTGCATGATTGTAATCCCTGCTACACAGGAGGCTGAGGCAGGACAATTGCTTGAACTCAGGAGGTGGAGACTGCAGAGAGCTGAGATTGTGCCATTGCACTCCAGCCTGGCTGACACAGCAAGACTCTGTCCCCACCACCCCCTGGAAGAAAAATTAATAAAAAGAGTGATGTGGAAATCAAATCATATAGGATTTTTTAGGCTATCATCAAGATTTTTAGACCATTTCATTTTATTCTTTGTAAAACAGGAAGCCAATAGAAGGTTTTAAGAAAAGGAATTGACTTATAAATTTGTGGTATAATTCTATCTGCTGTGTTGGAAATAGACTATGAGAGACAGACAAGCATAGAAGCAAGATGACGAATTAGGAGGCTACTGAAATAATTTGGGTAAGACCTGATAGCTGTTTTTTGTCTGTTAGTTTGTTTACTAGTGTGGTAGCAATGGCAATGTGGAGAAGTAGCCATTTTCTGAGTATATTTTGAAGGTAGAGCCAATGGGATGTTCTGTTGGATTAAAATTTGAGTATGAGAGGAAAAAAAACAGTCAAGATTCGGCGATCATTTGGGTTGGAGCAACTGTAGTTAAGTGAGTTGTGGAAGGCTATGAAGGGGATGGTCAGGAGTTCACTTTAGGATGCATTTAGTCTGCTATGTCCAATTACACAGCCACATGTAGGTGGTGAGTAATTGCATACAGTGAGTGAGCAGTTTAGAGAAGAGTTGTGAGCCAGAAGTATAATTTTGGAAGTCAGAATTTAAAGCCACATGATATGATAAGAATCATTAAGGGAGAAAGTGTATATAAAAGAGAAGGTAAGGAAATAAATTTCAAAAAAGGAGGAAGAAAAAAGCAAGAAAAAGAAAGAGAAGAAAAAAAGAGAAAGACTGATCCTGGATTGTCAATATTAAAACAATTAAGAAAAGAAGAATTTCCGCAAGGAACTGAAACAAGTGACCAATGGAATAGGATGTAAATCAAGAGATTGTGGTGTTATCAACATCAAAAGAAAAAAGTATATCAAAAAGGTGGGAACTATCAAATATATCAAACACTTCTAATAAATGAGAACATGATTACCCATTGTAGTGAACAAGCTATAGATCATTATTAACTTTGACAAGAGCAGTTTCAGATGAATGGTTGGGATAAAAGCACTATCAGAGTGAGTTTAAGGAAAAACTTAGAGAGAAGTCAGAGGTGGAGTTAGCTTAGATGACTCCTTAGAAATGCTTTGAAGCCTAACATTTAAGTCTTTAATCCATCTTGAATTAATTTTTGTATAAGGTGTAAGGAAGGGATCCAGTTTCAGCTTTCTACATATGGCTAGCCAGTTTTCCCAGCACCATTTATTAAATAGGGAATCCTTTCCCCATTTCTTGTTTTTGTCAGGTTTGTCAAAGATCAAATAGTTGTAGATATGCGGCATCATTTCTGAGGGCTCTGTTCTGTTCCATTGATCTATATCTCTGTTGTGGTACCAGTACCATGCTGTTTTGGTTACTGTAGCCTTGTAGTATAGTTTGAAGTCAGGTAGCGTGATGCCTCCAGCTTTGTTCTTTTGGCTTAGGATTGACTTGTCAATGCGGGCTCTTTTTTGGTTCCATATGAACTTTAAAGTAGTTTTTTCCAATTCTGTGAAGAAAGTCATTGGTAGCTTGATGGGGATGGCATTGAATCTATAAATTACTTTGGGCAGTATGGCCATTTTCCCGATATTGATTCTTCCAACCCATGAGCATGGAATGTTCTTCCATTTGTTTGTATCCTCTTTGATTTCATTGAGCAGTGGTTTGTAGTTCTCCTTGAAGAGGTCCTTCACATCCCTTGTAAGTTGGATTCCTAGGTATTTTATTCTCTTTGAAGCAATTGTGAATGGGAGTTCACTCATGATTTGGCTCTCTGTTTGTCTGTGATTGGTGTACAAGAATGCTTGTGATTTTTGTACATTGATTTTGTATCCTGAGACTTTGCTGAAGTTGCTAATCAGCTTAAGGAGATTTTGGGTGGAGACAATGGGATTTTCTAGATATACAATCATGTCATCTGCAAACAGGGACAGTTTGACTTCCTCTTTTCCTAATTGAATACCCTTTATTTCCTTCTCCTGCCTGATTGCTCTGGCCAGAACTTCCAGCACTATATTGAATAGGAGTGGTGAGAGAGGGCATCCCTGTCTTGTGCCAGGACACAGGAAGGGGAACATCACATTCCGGGTACTGTTGTGGGGTGGGGGGTGGGGGGGGCGGGGACAGCATTAGGAGATATACCTAATGCTAAATGACGAGCTAATGGGTGCAGGAAATCAACATGGCACATGGATACATATGTAACAAACCTGCACATTGTGCACATGTACCCTAAAACCTAAAGTATAATAAAAAAAAAAAATAATAAAAAAATAAAATAGTATCCAACAATAAAAAAAAAAAGAAATGCTTTGAAGCAATAACGAGCAAATATAATAAATTGTTTTTGTTTTTCAAGATGATAACATGTTCACATGCTAATGGAAAAAAATAATATAGGAGAAAGAGGGAAGAATTTCTGGAGCCCTGTCCTTTAGTAGTTAGAGGAGCTAGAATCTAGTACACAGTGGAGGGATTGGCTCTAAAAGGTAACATGGAGGGCCGGGCGTGGTGACTCCCACCTGTAATCCCAGCATTTTGGGAGGCCAAGGTGAGTGAATAAGCTGAGGTCAGGAGTTTGAGACCAGTCTAACCAACATGGAGAAACCCCTGTCTCTACTGAATATACAAAATTAGCCGGGCATAGTGGCACATGTCTGTAATTCCACCTACTTGGGAGGCTGAGGCAGGGGAATCGCTTGAACCTGGGAGGCGAAGGTTGCAGTGAGCCGAGATGGCACCATTGCACTCCAGCCTGGGCAGCAAGAGCGAAACTTCATCTCCAAAAAAAAAAAAAAAAAAAAAGTAACATGGAGTTGGAGAGTTCATTTGTATTAACAGGTGAGAAGGTAGTGTGTGGGGGTGTGGGCAATACTAGGAGGATAAATTGTTTCACCAAATCCTTACATTAATGTCAAGGCTTAGCAATTATTTAACTTTTTGGAATCTTTTGCAATTCCAAATATTTTTTAAATCTATTCCTGTGAAAAAAAAGTCATTGGAATTTTGATAGAGATTGCATTAAATCTTTAAGTTGCTTTGGATACTATGAACATTCTAACAATATTAATTCTTCTAATCCATGAACATGGAATATTTTTCCATTTTTTTTGCCAATTTCTTTTATCAATATTTGGTTAAATTTATTCTTAAGTATTTTATTATTTTTGATGCTATGATAAATGGGATTGTTTTCCTAATTTCTTTTTTGAATCGTTTATTGTTAATGTATAGACATGCAATTGATATTTAATGTTGATTTTGTATCCTGCAACTTTACTGAATTCGTTTATGAGTTGTAGAAATTTTTTTTTTTTTTTTTAGATGGAGTCTTGCTCTGTCACCTAGTCTGGAGTGCAGTGGCACGATCACGGCTCACTGCAACCTCTGCCTCCCGGGTTCAAGTGATTCTCCTGCCTCAACCTCCTGAATAGCTAGGATTACAGGTGCATGCCACTATGTCAGGCTAATTTTTTATATTTTTGGTAGAGACAGCATTTCACCATGTCAGCCAGGCTGGTCTCGAACCCCTGGCCTCAAGTGACCTGCCTGCCTTGGCCTCCCAATTATATATTTTTAAATATATAATATGCACTCATATACGTATGCATAATGTGTATATATAATGGAATATTATTTAGCCATAAGAAAGAAGGAGATCCTGCCATTTACAACAACACGAATGAATTTGGAGGACCTTATGCTAAGTGAAATCAGCCAGACAAAGACAAATACTGTGTGGTCTCACATGTGGAATCTAAAAAGTGGATCTCACAGGAGCAGAGAGTAGAAAGGTGGTTTCCAGGGGCTGGGGTCGGGTGGATGGGGATATGTTAGTCAAAGGGTACAAACTTTTAAAGTTATAAGATGAGTATGCTATAGAAATCTAACATACAGCATGGTGACTGTAGTTAATAATAATGTATTTTTTTATTGAAAGTGGCTAAGAGTGGATCTTAAGTGTTCTCGCTTACATACACATGAGGTGAGGTATGTGAGGTGATGGGTGTTTTATTTAGCTTGATTGTGGTAATCATTTTAGGATGTGTATATGTGTCAAATCATCATGTTTTGCACCTCGAACATATACAAATTTTATTTGTCAATTATACCTTATTAAAGCTGGATTTTTTAAAAAATCAATCATTATTTAAAAGTTGCTTACTCAGGAGGAGCTCAGTGTATATTTACTGCCTCTTTCCCCTTTTGAAATAATCTGATTCTGTAGGCCTATTTATACTAAGATGAAAACACTGAGTTAGAACATTAGAAAATAACTTTTAGTTGATTTATTTAAACATTCATGTGGCACCAGAATGCTGTCTACAACATCCTTGAGAAGTTTAGAGTGTTAGCTAGAACACTTTTCATGACAGAGAGCTCTCTACCCTGAAACTTATCAGGAACCTTCAGTGGATTCAGAGTCCAACATTATAATATTCATGGCTGACCTCATTCTCTCCTGGGGAGCAGCAGAGCCAGACCACCTGAGGGCAGAACTTCCCAAGTCCTTATCCTGAAAACACTCTTCTGGGAGATGGTTGGCATTTCAGAAATAGCAAGTTCTGTTCCTGAATATGTGGGGGAATATCATCACACACATTACCATACGCAAGCTCTGAAAGGCCATGTAGTAAAGGAACATTTTCACACTGTTTAATTTAGTGTTCCAAAATTTTACCTACACGTGGAACCACACGCCCCTGGCGTTTTTATTTAGTACCCTGCGTTAGGCACCTGTAAAGCAGTGCTCCCCTGAAGAGCGAGGTTGGGACATTGACTTTAAAAGGCAATACTATAAGCATCTATCTGCCCTTTCACAGAATCAAGGCCTAGAGACTGGATCTCTAAATGTGAACTTGTTAGACATGCAAATTCCTGGCTCTACTGTGTCAAAATCCCTGAGGGAGAGGCCAATAAATTTGCATCTAACAAGTGCCACTCGTGATTTTTACGTACGTTAAAGTTTGAAAACTATTGCCTTCGGTCAGGGCTATTAAGAGTGTGGTCTGTGGAGCAGCAGCATCTATATCCTTGGGAGCTTGTTAGAAATGCCAAGCTCTGACTCCATTCAGACTGGAATCTGTGCTTCTGCAAAGTCACCAAGGAATTTGTATGCACGTTAAAGATTGAGGAGCATCATACTGGCCAGTATGAAGCTCTGTCACACAGAAGTTTTGTTGTTGTTGTTTTTGTTTTAATTCTTAACTCCTGGTCCTTTTTTTTGTCATTTTAATCACCCCAGATAAATAGGTGACATCATTAGTAGGCCAACAATGTCACTTAGGATCACAGTCAGAGAATTTCTGAAATTTATGTGGTTTTGAGGGTAGGATAGTGGTTGACAGTAGAAAGCTATTCCCCTGCCAAGTACCCGAGCTCATATTAATTATAAACAGATTACTTTCAAGAGTATCTATAGCAGAGTAGTAAGCTTAATAGCATACTATATGAACAATAAGAAAAGTTGCTAATAGCGAGCTGTGACTGTGTATGCCTTGGCACCATTTTAAGTGTATGAATTGACTGGGCACAGTGGCTCACACCTGTAATCCCAGAACTTTGGGAAGCCAAGGCAGGTGGATTGCTTGAGCGCAGGAGTTCAAGACCAGCCTGAGCAACAGAGTGAGACCTCAGCTCTAATAAATAAATAAATAAAAAATAAATAAATAAATAAATAAATAAATAAATAGCCAGGGATGGTGGTGCGTGCCTTTAGTCCCAGCTACTTGGGTGGCTGAGGTCGAAGGACTGCTTAAGTCCAGCAGGTAGAGACTGCAGTGAGCTGCAGTTGCGCTACTGCACTCCACCCTGGGCAACAGCAAGACCCTGTCTCAAAAATAAAAATAAATAAATGAAAATTATTGTATAGTGTGTGTGTGTGTGTGTGTGTGTGTGTTTGTGTGTGTGTGTGCAAGTGTATGTGTAAAAACTAACACCTCATCGTGACTCTAAGAAGTTGGTACTGTTATTATCCTCAGTAGCCTGAAAGAGGGAAGGCTTTTTATGAAATTTATTACTGGGCAAAGTGAAAACAAAAAAAATTAAACTATTTGAGTTTTTTTCCTGGACAAGTACATTAGAATGCAATAAAGCCTTAACTGTAAATAAAATAAAAACCAAGACATAGAACTTTCTTAAAAGGAATTTGTTTTACAGTTTAAGTGATTTGGAGATAGAAATTTGCTGAGCAGGTTCTGATTACCTTGCTGAAGATGCAGGCAATTGGCAACAATCATACCGATTACAAGCCATCTAAGCAAACTCAATTAAATTAGTGGTAATTCTAAACTACTCTATCTTGCATAGAGATTGGTTTAATTTTTATGTAAATTCAAATTCTGGTTGTGCAAATCCTAATTGGCTGACAGGGAATCAAGCTAGATTATTTTCATTTGTTTTTGTGGAAATCAAAGCTGTGTTCAAAGCTCTGGTAGGTATATACACAGACTGACAACATTCTTGCAAGAAAGTCTTGCGAAGAAGAATCAAAGGGCCATTTTCTTGGCCTAGTGTGACAGATAGGCCAAATGTATAAAATAAGGAAAGTGGCAGATTGAGGACCACCAGGACTTAAGAAAAAAATGGAGTAGGAAATACACTGGACTTGGCGAGGGGGCGGGGGTCTGGAGCCCTGATTTTTAATGCTGATTCTGCCATCTACTTACTGTGTAGTCTTGAGAAAGTCTCCATTATGTAGCTGCTGTGTGACAAAGAAATACAAACTTTCAATGGATTGAAACAGCATGCATTTATTTCTTGCTTAAGAATCTGCATAAGTAGGTTGGCTGGGGTTTGGCTGATCTTGGTTGACTTCACCTGGACTTGGCTCCAAGCTGTAGTTTGATTCCAGGTCTGCTTCATATGTGCTTATCCTCCTTGGGCCAGCATTACCTAAGAGGTGTTGACGAAAAGAGCCAAACTCTGTAAAATATTTCAAGAGATTTATTCTAAGCTGAATATGAGTGATGGTGACACAGCCCTCCGGAGATTCTGAGAACATGTGCCCAGGGTGGTCAGGGTGCAGCTTGGTTTTATATATTTTAGGGAGGTGTGAGACATCAATCAAATACATTGAAGAAATATATTGGTTTGGTTCAGAAAGGCAGGACAACTCAAATGGGGGAGGAGCTTCCAGACTATAGATAAATTTAAACATTTTCTGATTGGCAATTGGTTGAGTTTATCTAAAGACCTGTAATCAATAGAAAGGAAATGTTCAGGTTAAGATAAAAGATTGTGGAGACCAAGGTTCTTTTGAAGTCTTGTCATGTCTGCCCTTAGAAACGATAGATGACACGTATTTCCTATTAAGACCTTTGAAAGGGTGTAGGTTGAGGTGGGTGGATCACCTGAGGTCAGGAGTTCGAGAGCAGCCTGGCCAACGTGGCAAAACCACATCTCTACTAAAATTACAAAAATTAGCTGGACGTGTTGGTGCATGCCTGTAATCCCAGCTACTCAGGAGGCTGAGGCAGGAGAATTGCTTGAACCCAGGGGGCGGAGGTTGCAGTAGGTGCAGATCATGCCATTGCACTCCAACTTGGGCAACAAGAGTGAAACTACATCTCAAAAAAAAAAAAAGAATTCTTTACAGATGCAATTTTTTCCCCACAAATGACAGCTTTGCAGGGCCATTTCAAAATATGGCAAAGAAACATGTTTCTAAAATATTTGGGTTGGTAAACATGTTGGTAAAATATTTTGACTTTTTTCTTTGCCACGTAATTTTACGCCAGAGTCAGAATGGAAAGTAAGTCATGATATATAGGGTTAAATAAACCCATTTGATGAGAATTTATGGTTTGTAGAGCATGACTCCCCAGACTCTTTAGATAGGAATTTGGACAAGATTTAAAAATCAGAGCTTAGTCCTCAGAGGCATCCTACCCAAAGCCAAAGGCAGGAATGCAAAAGAACAAGCTCAACTATGCAAGCTCCCTTCAATTCCTGCTGTCATGTCTGTTTGCCTAATAATTGGCAAAAGCAAACTACAAAATCAATCCTAAATTCAAGGGGAAAAGAAGTCCATCTTCTCTACTGCGATGAGGGCATAACATGGGTGTGAAAGATCCAATAATTCAAGCTATCATTTTCTTCCCATTTTCTTTAGCTTCTAACCTTTATGAACTGTGGTAGATGGATTCTGTGACTATTCAGGACACTTACAACTCTTAATGTCAGTTTGCAATTTTAGGAAATGTTATGAGATTCTCTAGTATTAAGTATAAATGATTGTCCTGCAGGCTAGATTCAGCCATGTTTTGGTTTCTCTGCATAGAATTTTACAATAATTTTAAAAAGTTGAAAATATTTTTAAAACCAGGATGTTTCATCCAAACATTCAAAATACTGATTTTTCTTGAAGACTCGGAGTAGCAGGCGATGGTGATTTTGACTAACAGCTGACCCTTTTATTGCAGAGCATGCCTCTCCAGATGAGCACACACATTCCCTCCATCCCAGGTACTTTCTAGCTATTGTCATACACCTGGACCACTTCACTTATTTATATTACTTCCCTGAACCTTATGAGCAGTTTTTGTTTCTGTCCTACAATTCCAGGTTTGAGCTCTGGCCCCTCTTCTCTCACCAGCTACTTGCATGGCAAGATAAGTCATTTAATATAACTGGGTTGTATTTACAAACAGAGAAGCAAAATTGTGGAAGTCTTTATGGGCTTTCCTGCTGTACCATCCTGTGATTCTAAGGAGGTTAGACCAGAGAGTATCATATGTTTCAGGGCATCTCATGAAAACAGGAAAGTAGTCTACTTCAAGAGACGACTGGACGACTCTTCAAGTGAAGATATACAGACTGAAAGCTGGAAACTTAAAGCAAGCAGGGCAATCAGGAGTGGTGCTTGCTCTGTGGATCTCACAGGAGCTCAAGAGGGAGAAGGAGCAATTAAAGAAATAGAGAAATTGTTGAGTTAGGCTGAATATCAGCAAGGTTTTAATAGGCAAGCCTTTAAACTGGAGTGCTTTCCCAGGAGAAGTGGCAGAAAGTTACTTAAGATAGAGCCACACAAAACATTTTAATAACCCACCGTAAACAAAATTCTCACTTAAATTAGAGCTATTGACTCAAAGGTAGGTTGTTTCTTTCCCTTCATTTTGTAATGAACCAGATTAAATTCTGGAATGGGGACTTGGAAACAGACAAATCCAGGCTATGCTCACATGCATTCTTCAGGCCTATTAGTTTAATGCGGATGGTTGAGGCATTTCAGAAATGATGCCTATTTTGCACCAGGCATCTGTGTTAAATAAACATATGCAAAACATGAATGTAGATATATTGTTTTGCACATTGTCATGAATGTGTAGTTTCAGACTGTCATCCACTTTGCCCTATAAAATTCAGAGCTTTTTGCTTTCCTCCTTATCTGCTGCACATCTCTTTTGGAGGTATTTTGGGATAATAGTGCTTGTTATTCAATTATTTAAGATAGACTATTTGCTGACAACTCAATATTCTATTTTTTTTCTCGATTCTCTTTGAAAAGAAAAGTGCAAAATGGGCAAAGTAAAATAACTGGCTTGGCTTTGGGATAGAGCAAGAGAACAAACAAACGAACTAAAAATAAGCAAAAATGCCCATCATCTTTTCAGCCAAGGTGTTAAGGGTGGCCAAGGTGTTAAGGGTGACCAAGATAAAAACTCAGGAAAGCATTTTGAAGTGCTGCTTGCAGTTCACATACTCCTAGAGGATTAACATAATGGCAGCAAGCCGGCCCCTGGAATCAGCTCACTGACATAAAGGGAAAATGTGATTACAGACATACAAGAATGTGAACTGATTACATTTGTAATAATCCATTATCCTTAGCGATATCATATTCGCTTATTGAATAAATAATTTCTATGCATCAGAGTTATTCTCCAAAACTTGAGAGGTTAAGAAAAGTTGTTTTTTGTATATCCTCCCCCACCTCCCTTTCTGTTGCAGGACCCTCGCACCTCCAAATTCATAACTTCTTCCTTGGAATTTTTGTAATGCCAGGGCATCACCTGACGCTCATGGAGTCCTTTGATAAGTGTGTGTTAATAATTAAATAAATTCCACCTTGTGGATCTAGAAAGGAAACTGATTAAAAACAATGCTGTGAATTATTAATAGGGTTCATAGTGGGGAGGATTGGGCTAGGGAAAAGAGGAATATTTCAGAGGAGGAGACCATTTAAAAATTTGGGGGCTGGGTGCAGTGGCTCACAACTGTAATCCCAGCACTTTGGGAGGCTAGGGCAGGAGGATCACTTGAGGCCAGGAGTTTGAGATTAGCCTGGGCAACAAAGCAAGAGCCCATCTCTACAATCAATCAATCAATCAATCAATCAATCCATAAATAAATAAGCCAGGCATGGTGGCATGTTCCTGTAATCTCAGCAAGTCTGGAGGCCAAGGTGGCAGAATTACCTGAGCCCAGGAGATCAAGGCTGCAGTGAGCTGTGATCATGCCATGGCACTCCAGCCTGAGTGACACAGTGAGACCCCCATCTAAAAATAGTAATAATAATTGGACTCTTCTACTCCTCCGTAGAAGGTTGTCAAAGAATAAGTATAAGGAATTCATAGAAAAGGAAACACAAGCCACCGATAAACATAAAAGAGGTGCACCTAACAAGTCATCAGGAAAGTGCAAAACAAAATAACAAAATCCAACTGTAAATGCTTAAATTGGAGAAAATGCTATAAAGTATTAAAGAAGCCATAAGGAAATAAGGATTGTCATGTGGCGGGTGATACTGCAGATTGATTGAGGCACTTTGGGGGGTTAATTTGGTCACATCCATTAAAATGTTAAATGTCTCTTCCCTATGATCTAATAGTTTCACATTCCCAAATCTACCCTAGAGACATTCACTGGTCTTTAATGGAAGACATGTTCAAGCACTATTTATTTATATTAGCAAAAAATGGAAAAAGAAAAAAAACTATCCATCAGTAAGAGAATAGTTTAATTTAGGTTTGTCTATGGAATCTCCCAATTAAAAAGCATTGCCAACTAAGTTGAATCTGTAAAAACAAAGTACATACAAAAAACAACCACATAGAACAAATAAAACAATGGCTGTAGGCAAAATTGAGTCCACAGTCCCTCAATATACAATCTTTGGTTCAATAACCATTCAAGTCCCTTAAATTCTGAAATTCAAAATGTGCCTTTGGAAGGTGAATGATACTAATTAGTAGATTTTTTTTTTTTTTTTTTTTAAACTCTCTGCTAAGTTTCCATTACCATGTTTGGGGTTTTTATGTGCTTTTATTGTCTTTGCAACAACCCTGAAAGATAGTTGCTTTCTCAATTTTACAAGTTGAATGGTTTGAGAATTTCCATCCATAGAGGACAAGCTGTCCTTGTCACCAGCCTAATCTTGAAAGAGAGTCTCAGCCAGAGTGGTGCTGATTTATGTTTCCAGAGAACTGAGTCTGAAAGTCTCAATAGCTTTACAACTGAGCAAATCCAAAGAGGTGCCCAAGCCATTTATGCAGCTGCTTTAGCTGAGCACACAAAGACAGTGCTTGGGGGAACATTCAGCATATCACATTGGTTGACTAAGAGGGCCTTAATGTTTCTCTCAGCTTGACAAAACTTAGGTTTCTTACAGGCTCTAAGCTCTGACTCTTTGCTTAGAGCATTTTTCTTAGAAAATTTGAAATTATAAATTATGTCTTTGCCCCTTTGAGATGTAAATCTTTTTAAAGTCCTCCTTCTACCTAGGACAGATTTTTTTCAAGGACCAGGGTGCTAGCTCTTTGAAATGTAAATATTAACCAAGATACCACCCCTATTTCCATAGTTTCCATGGGAGACTAGGAACCTAAATTAGGTGGGCCTCTTGCTCCATGTTGTAAAACTACCTTTGGTCACAAAGATATGAGAAAGAATGTTTATATTTTCTTCTTTGGGTGAGGCCAATTAGCAACCACAGATGGCCTAAGATCTCTCTTTCCCTGATTCCCCCAGGCTCTTAAAAATTCCCCTGCCCTTTGTTCCAGTGGAATTAATTCCAGACCAAGTTCTGCCTCCCTCCTTATTGCAATAGTTTAGATAAAGTCTTCTTTGCTTGTTTAACTTTGGTGAAGTTTTTGCTTTGACATGGCTTGCTTTGCATTTCAGGCTGACAAAACTCTGATTGGAGAACCTCAGGGGTTATCAGGGAAAAGTGCCTAAGGGAAATGGATAGCAGAGTTCAGTCAACATATAGACATATCATGTCTTCTATATTAAGAAGAAAAGAAGGAACAAACAAAAAATCCCAAAACATATATATGTAAAGCCAACAAAAGTGATCTGAAGTCTGGCAGGCTATATAATAAAGCCATCTTACATTTTTTAGCGGTTAGTATTACTTAGGTACTTTGACATTTTCTCTAATCTTTGTTTAAATGCCCAGATACCATCCATCTTTTAAAACGTGTCTTTCAACCAAGTCTCATTTCTTTGCAAGTGACAGAAGAGCTGATTCAGATGGGCTTAAGTATAAAAGTAATTAATTTTTTGCCTTAATAATGAGACAGTAGAGTGGTATTTAAGCAAAGTGGGATCCAGATACTCCTCAATGTCTTCAGTATTTGTTCTCTGTCTTTAGGCCCTGACCTCTTTTTTTATCTCCAGTTTTAAGCTGGAGCTTTCTCTCCTTGAGGCCACAAAGTGCATGCCAATCTTAGGGTTATATCATAGCTAGCTGAAAAGGGTACTATTTTCAAGTAGTTTCACCCAAGGTCCAGAATTGGCTTATGATAAAAAATAAAACCAACTTGTATGACACAATTTTCTTTGAACTCATCAATATGGCCTAAGGCATGCGAGTGTTCCAAATTACCAGGCATGAAGAAGATGCCACCTCACTAAAATCACAAGTACTAAAAATAGGGGAGAGGGTTCTTCCAGGAGAAAAGCAAGGTACAGTGACAGAAAAAGAGAAAATGGAAGCTTATCCATCTGTACCAGGCTGTTTACAGTCAACTCTAATGACAAACAATGTTCTCTGCCTCCAGTCAACATACAGAATATATTGGTTGTCCTCCTTTTGAAGCATGAGGCTTCTTTGACTTCATATTACAATCAATTTTGCCACCCTGAAAGCGACATCAAATTTATGTTTGTACTCCAATATCTACTTTCAATCCTTCTAAGGATGCCTTATATGTCTGTGCTAGGCAAAAGGCAAATGAACCTTAGTAAGTTCCTCAAGTTTTCTGTGCCTTGATTTTTCCATTTCCTGGGAGCATTCATATTCATTTCTATTCAGACATTGACTTACTCACTCAAAAGTAATTTATTAGTTATAAGAAAATAATAAATAAAACTATAACATGACAGTACTAGCAATTAAACTAGCTAATATTATTGAGTTATTACTGTGTGCCAAGCAGGATTTTAAGTATATTTTGGCTTCTAGCTTTGTCTCCCACTGTCTTACCTATGATATAAAATTACCTCTAATTTCTCTCTTGCTTATTGTACTCTGGCCACACTGGCTTTCTTGCTGTCTCCAGTTACCCAAAGCTCATTTCTATGACAGAGGCTTGCTGATCCCTCTGACTAGATTGTTCTTCTCTCATTTACTCACTCACATGGCTGGTTTCTTCTTGCTATTTAAATATCAGCTTAAATACCAGGTTCGCAGAGAGGACACCCTTGAACACTCAGTATAAGCTTATCCAAATATCTGATTCCATTTGCTCTTCACACATTAACCTTTTTTTCTTTATCCTCTTCTTCCTCTTCCTCTTTTCTTCTCCTTCTTTAAATTTCACTTATCATTTCTTCACTTATCTTGGGTATGTGTTTATTTTTTTTTCCTCCTTTTATTCTCCTTCTGGAATATGAATTCACAAGAGCAAGGATGTCATTTTTCTCCGTTACTATCACGCCCCCAGTCCCTAGAAACATGCTTGGCATATAGCTGCCAGTGCTTTAGTTGCCTTATAAATTCATCTCTTATAACACTCAAATGATTCTGTAATGTAGGTATAATTAATTATCTCCATTTTATAGATAAATAAGACCAATGCTTGAAAACTAAGTGGCTTGCCCAAAGTCACACAGTTGGTAAATGGCAAAGACAATATTTAAACTGAGGAATTCTGTCACTTTGGCTCAAAACTAGGATTCTAAACTTTTGTGGCCAGGCTCTGTGTAGTGTGTTTGGCATAGAGACATGAATAAAACACAATTCTCTATAGCTCATGGGCTTACATCCTAGAGGTAGCTAGAATTCAACAAGCAATAAATAACTGTAGAATTACAAATTAATAAATAATAGGAAAAGCACAGGACATTATAAGAAACACATAAATCCAAGACTTAATCTATGAGGAAGTTAAGTGAAGTTAAGGTTTAAGAATGATTAGGTTTTAGCCAAAAGGAGAGTGTGAAGAGAGCTTATCAAATAGAATGGCATTGGCAAATCTCTGAGTCATTTGCCTAGTGCCAGGCTGGAGACAAGGACTGGAGATAGAAGAATGTGACCCTTTCATCACCCTTAAGGTATTTTAGTTTATTACGTGAAAAAAAAAAAAAAAAAGGTACACAAAGTATTATTAGACTTTAAAAGAATTTTCAAGTTATTAAAAATAAAGTGGGCCATAAATAGTTATGAAAATGGAGAAATAAATAATTAGCTTGATTTATAGCTAATATTGAATTTCTTTACCCTAAAAACTGAGAATAGATCTTCTTTTAAGGACCCATCGAACATTTGCAAAAGATTGTCCTTGTTTCAGGAGCATAATTTCAATCAATAAATCAGGAATCAAGAAATGTTATAGTCCACATTCTCCATAATCAGTGCTATGAAACTAGTAGTTAATAACATCAGCATAAACAAATCAATTCAAATCACTTGGAAATTAGAATAATAATATCTAGTGTTTATTGAATGTTTATTATATACTTGCAGTTTGCTGAGATTTTTGTCTTAATCAGCTCATATAATCTTCACAAAATCTTTATTGAGTTATTACTGTCATTTTATGGATGAAGAAGCGTATGACGAGAGATATAAGATGTGTCCAGTTACAGAGCTAGTAATTTATATATGTGGAATATAAACAAAGCAGTCTAATTACAGCGTGTATGTGTGTGTGTATTCAACAACTTTGCTATTCTGTCTCCCTTAATTAGCTTCTGGGTTAAAGAAAGAATCAAAGTGCAATAGTAGTTAGAGAAGAAAATGATAATATAAACAAACTAAAGAAAAGAAGAATTAAGAGGAAAATATTTTAATAATTATTGAAGGTGTGTCGTGGATGCATGAGAGTTTATTGTACTGTTGATCTTTTTGTGTGTATATTTGAAAGTTTCTATTATATGAATTTATAAATAGAAGATAAAAACAGATATTAATTAAAAAGTCTCTTTTAGCTCCAACAGGACTTCGATCAAACCTTTTTTGTGGTGCTTATTGCTCCTTCCTTTTTATTGGGATATTCAAGCCTAAATTTCTTTTGTAAATTATGACCTTTATTAAATATTTACTATTAATAATATTATTGTATTTTATCCTCATAGTAACATTATGAAATAAACATTATTTTCTCCATTTTAAAAATGAGGGGAAAAGGGGGTTCAAAAAGTTTTAGTCACTCACCCAAAGGCCTCATTTAAAAATGGAAAAATTAAAATTTGTGTTTGAATCTTTTTCATTCTGAAGTCCTTCCTCTGTACACTCTACCATATGGCCTCAATTATATAATTATAAACTTTTTGATGGCAAGATGTTTTTCTAACTTATCTTTTAAGATAATTCCTGTATCATCTAGCGTAGAACCTGTCATAAAGTAGGCATTCAATAAATACCCTGTGACAGGAACAAGGGAGAGAAGAAATGAAGGTGAGTTGACAGTCTCACTTTTTTATAAATAATACCAGTGGGAATTTAATCTTGTCTCTAAGATAAACTGTTAACTGACTTGCCTAAGATTGAATGAACCCTTTATTTTTGATGAGTTTAAAATGGCAGCCCAATTATTTCAAATTTCGTGCAACTCTAAACAGAAACCCTTTCCTTCACTGACTAAGACTACACAATGCCAGCTAGGTAATGCTTGCCATAGCGCAAACTGTAAGATTTTAAGTTTAGGATTGTTCAGATTTCTATTACTGTTTCACATCAGTCTGAAATATTTTGAATCTGCACCCAATTGTCCTCCCTAGTTTTGAGTGATCTGAAAAACATAATATAGATTTCATCTTTGGCTCACCTCAATAACTGTAAAAACTTCGCATAGAAAAATGATTAAGGGATAGCCTGAGACTCATTCTTCTAAAGAACTTAAAAACTGGTAGTTCACACATCATCTTACCCAAAACCAGAGCAAGGGTGACTTTTTTTTACATTTTCCTTATTTTTCTGATCAACTGTATTGACAAGATTCCTATAATCTGCAAATTTAGTAAAACAACTTAAAAATTTGTTAATACAGTATGATTTGTCGTAGCGGATCCCCATGGGTGTATCATGGGCACAACTTTTTTTCCTCAGTATGCTCATAAGCCTAGTAGTACATAAGCTTCTTATGACTCCATCTTTGTGATCATAATCAGGTTTGCTGGCTTGTGGTTCTGAAATCCAATTACTTATGAACTGGCACTCTATGTACATATAAGTTTTTGATGACTCATCTCTTTTGCAATATTATGCATTCTGAAATGTATTTTTCTACTTGTGTAAGTTAAAATAAAACAATTTATCAAAATGGAATTCATTTTTACTTTCAGTCTTCTCATACCATTCTCTTCTAATGAGTATCATGAAGACTGGGTAGAGCCACTTGTTTGCCTTAAATCTTAATAATATGTCTTGAGTGCCTCCATTTTTTTTCCTACATCCACTGTACTGTCTATTTCATCTGATGGTAAATGTCATTGAAATATCTTCATTTATCTCATTTTGACACATTTCTCTCTTTCAAGATATATCCTGCAAATATGTGCTTAAACTTTTGCTGTGATGCGGGCAAAGAACACTCTGGCCTTTAAAATATGTACTAGCATTTAAGTGGCTTTAGGATGTTTAAAATACTATCTTTTTCATTATTAATGTAAAAAGAATTATATCAACCCCACTGTATGTCCTTTATTAATTCTGATAAAATATCACAAAAACTGGCAACCATTCTCTAGCATGCAACTTTATTTTATTATAATTTGAGATTGCTACAAGTTTGAAGTACTCTTAACATCCAGTACTATTATGATATATAAAATTATAGTTTATCAAAGTAATGGAACACTATGTGGAACTTAAGAATAATGGGCTTTCTCTGTGTAATGACATATAAAAATCTCTGGGTCATACTACTGAGCCAAATTAAAGATGAGTAAAAAATATATATTTATGTATCTATACATATAAGCACACATTTTAATAAATCTGAAAGAATAAATCTAAATCTTGGAGTTATAAACTTAGGAGAGAGGTCTACTTTTTGTCATTACCTTCTTTAAAATTTATCATGAACATATACTAACTTTATCATTAGAAAACAATATAGACTTTTTTTTATTTGAAAAGAAGTGTAGTTTTTATATTATTTGTGAATAATCTCCCTACGAAAATTTTTATGTTTTCATAGATAATTTGGTGTGCTAGACACCACAGAAATAATTTCTTTCATTAGAAAAAGTCCTCCAATAGTAATAATGCCAATGAAAATAGATAATTGTAATAATTCACTGAACTATTAGTGTGTACTAAGCCTATGTGTATTATCACATTCAATCCTAAGGACTTTAGGAAAAAATTATTACCTATATTTTACAAATGGAGTATCACTGAGATTCAAATCTCATTCTATTGAATATCAAACCCATGGCTTTACCTTTACTATTCTACTAAATAATGTTCATTATGAAGTTATCAAGTGCAAAACCAACAACAAGTTTTCAGAATTTAGGCCCATAAATGTCTTTCAGTCATTTTGAATAAATTTAGTAGAGCTGGTAAACAATTAGAATAAAGTGCTTAATAGAGATAAGATGAGAATTATAATTTGTTCAGGTCTGCAACCTTCAGATTTGTTTTCTTGATGAAAATGATGAAGCTGAAGAGCACCAGTTCTATCCAAGCACCAGTTATATCCATTCTCCTTCCAGAGGCTGTGCTGTGGTGGACCCCACTGTCCCACTCTAAGACCAGACCACACTTTGACTTCCACTTTTTAAGAGAAAGCACCATGGTTCTCTAAGAAGTCTTCTGGGAATCTGGCTGAGAGTCTCTAATAAAGAAATTTCATTTACTGCATCTTGGCCACCATGAGTCTTCTCCTTGACTGCCATTTCCAAAATGGAATGTTTGTGTGAACGATGCCACGTTTAAAAGGAACATAATTAGGCATAAGGTAACTAAGAAGGCATGGTGCATCCCAGGTTAGTTTGCTCAGCTCTGGAATGTAAGAAAATGTGGAAGAGTAGCATCCAACAACCCTAGACCAAAACTGTCCCACAGTGTTGTATTTTAATATCTAACATTTCTATAGTAAGTCTCCTGAGCTACTTCTCATTCTCAAACATCAGAATCACTGTATCTGTAAAGTAAGAAGACAGAGTCCTTCTAAAGTTTGGCAACATGAGACACAGAGTGTCTAAAAACAGCCAAAAATGTGTTGTAGTGGCAATTGCATTCTGACTGATAGTAATATTCTTTTGCTGATATATTGATTATAGTAAAGAGAATATGCTACCTATAGTAAAGAGAATATCTTTTTGGTTGGGTAATTTTGTCTTAGTATGAATGAACACAGGGTGATCCAAATATGCAATTCCTCTTCATATTTCCTGTCTGAAAACTGCATTACCATTCCTTGATACACTGTTGAATGCTGTCAACAGAGAGAGAAAAGAGAATTTTAATGTCATATAATGCTTTACTTCAGAATTTTAAGCTCCCACAGTTGGTTGCTTTTGGTTTTACTCTCTGAAATGTTTAGTATTTTTGTTTCCAATGTAGCATTTTATGTGTAAGTGGAGTCTACATTGACTGGCCAGATTAGATTCTAAGTCAAGATTTGCCTGTAACTCTCTGTAACTTTCCTTTGTAGTTGACTATATCCCAAGAATGATGAGTTAAAATAGAAGCTGGTCTAAGAAATATTTTAAATGTCATAGTTAGAAGTATATTCAGCCATGAAAAGATGTACATGGAAAGTTCAAAGAATACATACTTGTGATGGCTCCATTCCTTTGTCCATTAATACTCATCATTTCTTTTAAATAAGCAGGTTTTTCTTTTAGCCACCCATCTGAAGATACATCAGAACTCCTTCTATTGGGTGTTGGTGTCCCATTGGTTCAAAAAACATTATAGAGTTACAGGTGTTTTACTGAATAAATGCAAGACAATTCTCAGAATTTTCCCAATTAAGATACCTGCACATTGATGATTTCTAAAATGTAAACAATTGCAATAAAATAGTCTGACTGACAATGAGACTGATTATAAAGAAGGACTATTGTTGAAGGTTTTTAGCTTATGCTCAGTTTGTTTTTTAAAAGCAAACTGGTAAATATAGTAAGTTTTATACATATATTTTACCTTCATAAAAAAGTTTAAAAAAACTTTTAAAAAGCAAACTACATGTGCAGGAAATTATAGCCTATTTATTACTTCTCAGGAGATAATCCTGTAAATAGAAGTGTGGTATGTTCTTTGAAAACTTAACTACCCAGAGTGGAAATAAATAGTGTAAATTATGTGGCTTTTGAATACTAAGAGTTGTAATATAATACCATGGAATCAAATTTTAATTGGTGCTAAGATACAAAATAAGTATTTAAACTGGTGTGCTTGTCATTTATTTCTTGAGTTATAACCATATTAATAGAATTTTAAAGCAGAAGAGGACTACACAAGTAAGCAGTTATGGATTCACAGAACAAGACCTGCCTTGAATCATAGCATGCTTAAAAACATCAATGATGGTCCAGCAGAAAAGGCATAAGCTCTATCATTCTGATTTGTTGTTTTATCGATTGTCGAGATTTAAGAAAATGGTACAAATTAAATTTAAAAGTGTGTCTGGTCTGTAGCTGTAATGTTGTAACTAACACAAACAATTGAGAAAATATTCTTCTGGTGCTTGAAAATTATCTTATTCAACAAAGAATTTGCTTAGGGTGATTGATAAAGAGGTAATGTTCCAAAGTATGTCTTTATTGTTTCATTTACATATTTTTCATCTTACTTGTTAATATACATGAAAATATCAATAAATACTCATGTCTGAACTACATTTAGAGAGCCAGTTATTAAACATCTACTTCATGGAGCATAGTTCTCACCCGAACTTGGAAGGTTCTCATGGCTAATTCTACCGCCCTTATCGGAGGCTGCATCAAGGCTGGAATCAGGAGGCACATACAGAGGAGTGTGCAGTGGCAGCTGTAGCAGGAAAATAAAGCTACACAGTTGGAGAAATCTCTTAAAAATACCTTTCGGTATTTTATAAATTTTCTGTAATAAATATGTAGCACTTTTGGTTGAAAGTGGGTTTTAATTTTTTTTTTTTTTTTTTGAGACGGAGTCTTGCTCTGTCGCCCAGGCTGGAGTGCAGTGGCGCGATCTCGGCTCACTGCAAGCTCCGCCTCCCGTGTTCACGCCATTCTCCTGCCTCAGCCTCTCCGAGTAGCTGGGACTACGGGCACCCACCACCACGCCCGGCTATTTTTTTTGTATTTTTAGTAGAGGCGGGGTTTCACCGTGGTCTCAATCTCCTGACCTCGTGATCCGCCCGCCTCGGCCTCCCAAAGTGCTGGGATTACAAGCATGAGCCACCGCGCCCAGCCAGAAAGTGTGTTTTAATTTTTAAAGAAATAAAAGAGATTGCAGTTGGGTGATGTGAGTATAGCTGGAAAACTTGAGGTGTGACCTTTGAGAAGAGGTATGTGTGCACACATGTAGTATACAGACATGGGCACGGAAGTACAAAAAAGAGTTCATGTATGTATTCAGAACACATGTAAGCATTCAGAATTACACGTCTGAGAGCTTCACCTGGACAATTACGCATTTAGCTGTGCAAAGTGTTTTTGTAAAATCTGAAACTTATTTCTACAGGTAAAAGTTTGTCTTGATGCACAAAAGTTCTTTTAACCCTATGCTGGGTTGATTAATAAAAATGTAACTATTTCTCTTTATGATCTTAGCGTTTAACAAAGTAAACATTAAGGCAACTAGAGGTTGATGAATTTGCCAGGGGAAAGTCTCCAGCTAAAGATTTTTCATTACTCAGTTACTTACAAAAAAAATATTGTATTCATTCAAATGATCCAGACTGGGTTTTGGGTCTGGGTGGAGGTGAGGAAATAAAGAGGGTAATGCTTTGATGAGCCATCAGATTGGATAAATGCCTTCTTTTCAAATCTTAATACTTTCTAGGAGTGAAATTCTCAGTTTTAAGCTGTCATCCAAGGGATTATTTTACACTGCTAGTCCTCAGGACAAGGAACTCTCTCCCCAAAGCCTCTGTGGTCCTCAAGGCCTGTTTGCCTGATCTAATGTAGAAAGAAACCATTTAAGGTTAATTCTCATAGAATCTTGAAAGCTTTCCAGTGAAGGGAGCTTTTCAAAGAAAACTTATAATAGGAGGCTTTTCACATCTCGCTGATAAGATTCATTTCCTTCCATTCTCTATGTTCATTCCCTTTGAACCTTGGAGATGAGTTTATCCATTCAACACCACCACATTTAGTACCTGCTACATGGTAGGAACTAACACAACATTTACTGGGTGGCTGTAGTTACTTTTACTGCTGCATAACTCGCCACTCTGAAACTGAATATCTTAGAATAACAATTCATTATTATCTCTCACCGTTATTGAGGATTGAGGGAGCTCAGGTGGTCAGCTCTCATTAGAGAACGCGTAGGTTTGCAGTCAGCTGGCACCTGGGGCTGGCTGAAGGCTCAGTCAGGCTCAAGTCCAAGATGGTTTCCTTACTCCCAGATGTGGTGCCCCCATGTTGTTTGTCTTCTTTCCTTCTTTCCACATGATCTCTCATCTTCCATGGGCTTCTTCATGTGGCTTGCTCTTCTGAAAGCATGGTGGCCTTAGGATAGTCATACTTCTTACCTGGTGTTTGACTTCCAAGGGAAAAAAGAATAAAACTGATGGATCAGTTGAGGGCTATAGGCAAAACTGACAAAGTATCATTTTGGCGAAATTCTATTGATCAAAGCAGTCACAAGATAAGCTCCATCTCTTGATGGGGGAATGACAAAACTCTATTGCAGAAGAACATTGTTATGGGAAGTTTTATTCTGGCTATCTTTGGAAGATATAATATGTTTCATTTAGTATCTCAGGGATGGAGAGCAGCAGAGCTATTCTCTTTCCATACTGCATATCATGTTTCCAAATCCTTAAAACCGTAGGGAATAGAGTGCTTTCCCTATTTCTGCCTTTCTCCTCTCTGTTTCTCTTCCACAAAAATTTATCCAGTTCTCACAAAGGCATAGTCTCTCTATTACAGTCACAAAATTGGACTCAGGTATTGGTCTCAGTTGTTATATGTTGTTTTTATGAACAAACTATATTCCTATGTCTTCCTCCTTTTTTTAAGTCAGAAATTTATGGTTAAAATAGAAGAGAAGAAATAACACAGGAATAAATCCTTTCATGTTCAGAAGATAATCCCCATACCAGGTAATTTTGGCTCAATAAATACTAGGAAACATCATTCATCTCTTTATTTACTTATGACTCTGTCACTGCTCAGCAACTGGAAACACAATGGTGGGCAAAACAGACATGATCCCTGTTATGGGATGAATTGTGTCCCCCAAAATATGTATGATCCTCAGAACATCAAAATGTGACCTTACTTGGAAAATGAGTCATTGCACATGTAATTAGTTAAAATGGACTAAGGACCATTAGTGTAGGCCTTAATCCCACATGACTGGTGTCCTTATAAAAACGGGGTATTTGGACACAGACATGCATAGAGGGAAGACTATATGAAGAGACATCAAGAGAAGACAGCCATCTACAAATCAAGGAGAGAGGCCTGGGAACATATCCTTCCCTCACAGCCCATAGAAGAAACTGACTCTGACAATACCTTGATTTCAGATTTCTAGCCTTCGGGAGAGTGAGAATAAATTTCTGTTGCTGAAGCAACTCATTTTGTGAATAAGTATTTGGTTACAGCAACCCTAGCAAATGACTACAGTCCACCTTCTCATAAAGCTTATGAGCCAGGCATTAATTAAATAATTTCAAATAAAAATTGAGCTAGGAAATATGAAAGAAAAAAATTATATGACAGCAGAAGCCAGAGGAATCTTTCCTAGGCTTGTGGGTCAGAGAAAGTTTAGATAAAGAAGTGATGTTTGAGGCCAGGCGTGGTGGCTCATGCATCACCCAGCACTTTGGGAGGCCGAGGCGGGTGAATCACCTGAGGTCAGGAGTTCAAGACCAGCCTGGCTAATATGATGAAGCCTCATCTCTGCTAAAAATACAAAAATTAGCCAGGCATGGTGGCTGGTGCCTCTAATCACAGACACTTGGGAGACTGAGGGAGAATCACTTGAATCTGGGAGGCAGAGGTTGCAGTGAGCCAAGATTGCACCACTGCACTCCAGCCTGGGTGACAGAGCAAGACTCCATCTCAAAAAAAGAAAAAAAAGGTAGAAATGATGTTTGTGATGAGAGATGAAGAGTGATAAGCAGTAACTTGAAAAATCAAGACAAACATGTCCTGGGTTGGAACATGAAGCGGGGTGGTGTTGGGGCAGCATGTGGCAGAAACCTCTGTCAGGTGACAGCGTGATGCAATTGAGAAACAAAAAGAAGGGCAGTGTGGTATTGGCACAGAAAAGCCGAAAGGCCTGTGCTCATGTGATCCTTGATGAGATAATTTTCAGTATCACAGATCATTGAGAATCCCTTAAAAGGTTTTCAGTTAGAGGTAATGTGATTATATCAGAGTTTAAAAAATCATTCACAGGCTGGGCGCGGTGGCTCACGCTTGTAATCCCAGCACTTTGGGAGGCTGGGGTGGGCGGATCACGAGGTCAGGAGATCGAGACCACGGTGAAACCCCGTCTCTACTAAAAATGCAGAAAATTAGCCAGACGTGGTGGCGGGCGCCTGTAGTCCTAGTTACTCGGGAGGCTGAGGCAGGAGAATGCTTGCAGGACCGAGATTGCCCACGCACTCACCTGGCGACAGACAGACCTGTCTCAAAAAAAAAAAAAAAATCATTCACACTGTCTTTGGGAAAACAAGTTGGAAAGGGTGAAGACTGGAGGAAAACTTGGACTCAAGGGAGACAAGGCAGGAGGCTTGTACGGGTGGGAGAGAATGCTACCTCAATACAGAGAAGGGCCAGAAATAAGACTCAGAAATGGATGTATTTCAGACATATTTAGAAGGAAAAAAAATGGTTAAGACTTGCTGATGGCAGAAATCAAAGATGACCATGGTTATTTCTTTCTACCTTCACTCAGTTTGAAAAATGAGAAGACTCATTTTGAGGGAGAAGCTCATGGATATTGTATTACTCATGTTGTGTTTGCATTGGAGAGCTGCAAGCTGAGAAGTCAAGAGGCAATTGGATATACAGGGAGCTCAAAAAGTGAGTTCTGGCTTACAGATATAAATTTGAGAATCATTAGCAAATGGATGTTGATTGGGGCTTTGTGTGTAGTTCAGATTGCTAAGCAAGAGAATAAAGAGAAGGAAGAGACAAGGGCCTAGAACTGTGACCTAATTAATTACAACATTTATTTGATTTGTTTCTTATTTTGCCATTATATCATAATGGCAATACTAGAGTTTGTATTAAATTACTCCCGTCAGATCATTTCTTAAAACCTGGAGGCTCCTGAAACAAGCCATACATCTCCAAGTTACTGTACAACCTTGGGTAATTGTTACCCCCAGGTATTTTCATCAAACACAAAGACAAAAACAAAAAGCTATTGCAGTTTGTTTTTCCATTTCAGATTACAAAAGCAGAAAAATCTTTTTATGAGTATTTTAGATAAAAATAAAGTAAGAATTGATTTTACTTTTCATAACTTAAAAAAAGGGTATCTAATAGTATCTTAAAAAACAACCTATTGCCCACAGGGAGAAAGAGGCCTTATCTGATTGTAACAGTGATTGGATTTTTTTTATATGTACTGACAGTTGGTACAGGCCTTATCTTTGAATCATTCAATTTCTAGCGGCATTATGACATTATTTGTGTTTATTGTCCCTGTTAAATTGAAACACATACATAAGCTGTTTCTCTCTTAAAGAAAACTCATTAGGGTTGTGCCATTCCATTGGCCTTCAGAAATTTTTAAATTATGCCTTTGCTAGTAAAAGGAGAGAATGTAAGCCTACTTAACTTCATCATACTAGGAGAGATGCTCTTATTAGGCTTTCAGATGCCCACTGCTGCTAACTTCAGCCTTGAAATGGGTATAGCTGAGAAGAAAACAGGACTAGAATAGGCTTTCAACAGAGTAGACCAGGCAATGATATTCCATCTTTGGGATAGGTCAGTCAGACCAGACCACAGGGTGAACGACATACATGCTTTGAGTTTATATGTCCACTTTAATAACTTTTTAATTGTTTTAATGATGATGCCCAGTGATTGTGAGAGCGGGGGGGAAGTGCTCATTCTCTAAGTATTCTTGGCTGTAGTGGTTTGGTAATATGCCACTGTGTGTTAAAAATTTGCACACCATTTGCACCAGCAATTTTACTTGTAGAACTATAACTTTAATAAATTCCTTCCGAAACTTTGAAAGGTTTAATCTTGGAAAATATTAACTTTTATTTGGATTTTAGAAGCCACTTAGAAACAATTGCCTATCCAATTATAGCACATGAGTTTAAAACTGGCAAGGTTCATCTATATGATGTAATAACTTGCAGCTATTAAAATTATGATGTAAAAAATATAATGAATAGAAATGCTCAATATATAAAAGTAGTTTACAAAGAAGTTTATAAAGCACTACTTTTTTGTGTGAAAATGGTTATTTACAGAAAAATTTTGAAATTTTATGCATTAAATTCTTTCTTTTAACTGATGAATAAAATTTGTGTATTTTTATGCTATACAACATGTGTTGATATATGCATACATCATAGACAGCTAAATAAAGCTAATTAACTTATCAATAGCCTTACACACATATTTTTTGTTATGAGGACATTTAAAATCTACTGTCAGTAATTTTCAAGTATACAATACATTGTTATTGACTATAGTTACCATGTTATACAATATATTCCTTTTGTTCATACCTCCTATCTATTGAAATTTTGTGTTCTTTGACTCTCACCTCTCTGCTCCTCCTTCCTCCTAACCACTGGTATAACCACCATTCTACCCTTTGCTTCTATGAGTTCAACTTTTTTAGGTTATTCCCATAAGAGATAATGCAGTATTTGTCTTTTTGTATCAGTCTTGTTTCATTTGGCATAATGTTCTCCAGGTAGCTCCATGTTTTTGCAGATGACGAGATTTTATTATTTTTTAATGCTGAATAGTATTCCATTCTATGAATATATCAGATTTTCTTCATCCATTCATCTGTCAGTGGACGCTTAGGTTGAATCCATAGCTTGACTATTGTAAATAATATTGGAATGTACGTGGGAGTGCAGATATTTCCCTGACTGATTTCATTTCTTTTAGATACCTATAAGTGGGATTGCTGGATCATATGGTAGTTCTATTTTTAATTTTTTTAGGAACCTCTATAGTGTATTATATAATAACTGTACTAATCTACATTTCTACCAATGATGTATAAAGATTTCATTTTCCTCACATCCTCACCAACACTTACCTCTTCTCTTTTTGATAATAGCTATTCTAACAGGTGTGAGGTGATATCTCATTGTGGTTTTAATTTTGTATGCACAAAATTTGTGTTACTTAAGTCTGAGCATTAAGTATACAGGTGACATTCAGATTTTCCTCAATGGATGTATATGATTTTTACATAGATATAGCAAAAAAATGTAAAATATGATTCCTGTATGCAAAAACATACGTATCCTTTTGTCTATTATCTACTTGCTAATGTTTGACATCCTAAAAGTCTTATTCCTTATCAATCCTGAAGATTACACTTACACCCCATGAATTTATACAAATGAAAAAAGGATTTACAAAGCTATATCAGTTGCTTACACCTCATCTAAAATAACCTCATTAACATCTTCCAGTGAGCAGTTTGTTGGGTCTAAATGAAAATGAAAAATGGGACAATAGGACACCTCAGGAGAAGCCAGAGTGCCCACAATATAAACTTACCAAGGCTCTGTCTTCCCATGGGAACTTCTGACTTTTTCATATTTTTCCCATCTAGGGGGAAATTGATAGTAAGTTATTAACGTAGAAACTCTGGTCAAGGTCTTGGCATTTTGAAAATTTTATCAGTATGTTTTAAGTTCATTATTTGTTTTTAAGCAGATTCAAATGGAGACTCTACCTCTTATTGCCCTAAAAGTAAAAGAATAAACACAGATTGAGATCTGTGCATCTACTGAATAGGTTCTGCCTCATTAATTCTGTTGGTCTTCAACTGTTTAAAATAACCTGGATTATTCTGAATCTTTTTCTTCTTTTGGAAATTTTCATTATTTATTCATTTCCACTGGGAAAATTGTTTTTTGAGTAGAATATCATTCAAACAACCTAAATATTAGTTTTAGACAGGTTAAAGTAGAATTAGGCTACATCGTTAAAAATAAAAATCACCTTATTTCTAGAACTTTGGTTACTATTACTACCACTGCTGTGGTGATGATGAGGATAATGATAATGACCAAGGAGGAAGGATTGATTGATTACCTTTTATGATTCAGCGGCTGTAGAATTAAATTACATATCAAATTATTTATATAAAATAATTATATAAACCAGTTTAACTACATAGTCTTTAAAGTCAGTGATTCATTCTTGTTATACAGATGAAAAATAGAAACTTGAAGACTTTAAGCAACTTGCCCAAGTTCACACAGGTAGGAAGTTCCAAACTAGATTTAAATCTTCATCTTCCTCAACTCTGAATTTCTGCTTTCATTCCATATGCTGTGCTACTTATCTAGATTTTTAGAAGACAAAAAATAGAGACTCTATAACATGACTACTAGCACAGGCATCACTCCTGCTACCACCACCAACTAGCACATGAAGTTTAGGAATGTTTTTACCGGAAAATGCATCACTGTAGCCAAGCTAACTGATTGCCACTCTGAATGCTTTTAAATGTTAACAACTTAAAGTCAATCACAGTGTCTGATTCCTAGGTGATCTGAGCTATCCAAAGTGCTCATATGGGCTTAGAGTCGCTCAGAATTCTCTGACATCCATCTCCATTTTTTCATGGCATAGCTGTCACTTCACACTTGAGTTTGTTTTCACCATCTATCCTTAGAATCTTTGCAATCAAGTTACTTTAGACAATTGATGACAAAGTGGCACTTAAGTAACCATTCTGGATGATTTGAAGCCCTTATTTATTTTATCTCTGGTAGACGTTTATTTTAGCATCCCGTAAGCTTATACATATAAATGACAACCTAGGCTGAGTATATTTTCACTGTGTTTGACAAGCTCACTTGACCAAAAGACCTCTAGCCCAGGTGGGAATAAACATGTGGAAATGTCTGAATGACTTAAATATATTTCCTCTCAGTCAGAAATGTGCATTCTCACCAGGTTTTTTGAATGCAATTGGCTATTTTAAGGCCCATAAGAAGGAAAAATAAAATAGTATTTTAAAGAATAGATGAACAATCTTGCTGACATCCTATCTGATTTCCTAGACCGGCACGTTTTGTTGTAGATTTGGTGGGGCTAGAGGAGAAACAATAAGAAGACGAAGGTATGGCCAAGGAAAAATATACTTATCTATTTTCATTTAGAGTATATTAAATACACACACATATATACAATTTGTATACATAATTCTCAATATTTCCCAATTAATTACTATTTTACAGATAGGTAACAGACTCAAGCTGAATAATAAATTCGTTCAAATGCAGATCATTGTTAGTAAGTCGCAAAGCCAATAATGTAAATGCAAGTCTTTTGTCTTTTGGCTCCACAGTGGTGATACTAATCTATGTACTACACATCTTCCATAGTAGTATCCTGTCACTTACCCACATTTCTCAAGTTGTGTTCTGATGCCATCTACATCAGATTCCCCTAGGGTACATGCCAAAACAATTCTGAGGCTCTTTCACTTACTTTTCAAATTAGAGTCTCTAGCGGGTAGGGAACAGCTTCAAAGATCAACGTTTTAATTTGCTCCTTGAGTGACTTTTAAAAAATGGAAATATTTCAGAACCAGTATGGCTAACAGGTAGGTCTATGACTGAAAGTAATATAGTGGAAAGAGCACAGTATCAGAAGTCGGGCATCCTGAGTTTTAATTCCTACTCTGTTAGTAACTAGCTCTTGGACTTTGGACAAATCACTTCACC
This sequence comes from Hylobates moloch, assembly GCF_009828535.3. Lineage (NCBI taxonomy): Eukaryota > Metazoa > Chordata > Mammalia > Primates > Hylobatidae > Hylobates > Hylobates moloch. The sequence goes on along the minus strand of NW_026652281.1, from coordinate 122,110,128 downwards.
TTTTTGTGCCTGATTTATCCCATCTGTAAAGTGATAATGTTAGGTCAGATGCCTGCTCTAACATTTTATGAATATTTCAATAGACTCATATAATATGGGAGATATTAGTTCTGTTATGCTCCACATTGATCAGTCTATATATATATGTAAGTCCTGTTACAGGACCAGTCACTATTTTAAAAGGAACTTTGACTATCTGGAGTGGAGTCAAAAACTCCACTCCAGCACTATAGCCATTATGGATTCTATAACCTGGGAGCAAGAGCAATTGGCTTTTTCCAGGACTTTCAAAATGCCATCAGGTGTAATTAAAGACAGGTGAGTGAGTGCTGCCATTCCAGACTAATAGGGTTGAGGCATATGGGTAGTTTTCTGTGACCAGTAACATACTTTCATGGAAAACAAGCAATATTTCCTGTTTGAGAAAACAGAAGCCTTTAGAACTGACAGCAACTGCTTCCTAATCTACTTCAGCGAAGAGGTAATCATTTCCAGTCTGTGAAACTATTCCTGCAAATCCAGCAGCATGCATTCATTTATGGCCCACACAACTGTACTGGCCTTTACAAGGGAAGTAAATATGTCCTCAGTGGCTGTTTTGTGTTTGCAATTAACTGATCTGTCAGAAGAATTTGGCATCTGCATATGCAAATGCACGTTTAGCAGTACACTGTGGAATGCAGGGACACATTTCATTTTGCAGGCATATTTTGGGAGCTTGGAAGAAAATGTAGTCTTTATTTTAATCTTCAGTAGCTTGTCCAGTGCTTTCCATACCAACATTTTACTAAATGAGTGTTTGATATTTAGGTCCTGAAATAAACAGCTATTGAATATTCATGTATGTTGAATGCAATCAGAGAAAAATCCAGGAATAGAACCTCAGAGTGCACACTCCTACTTCCCATCTGTAGCCATTAGGATAAGATGACTACAATGCCACAAGTTAGGTATACTCTTATTCATTCAACGAACAAATTGCATATTACGTACAAGCGACTGAAGTAAGTAATGAAGGCTTGGGCTTTTTTTTTTTTTTTAATTTCAAGGAAGATAAAATACCTGAAAGTAGAGGATTATAGCTAAGAGTATTTGTTCAACAAATATTTAATGAGTTCATACTTTATAACAGGCACTGATATAGGCACTGAGGGTTCAATCAATGAATTTTTAAGAAGTGACAAAAATAATTTCCCTCACAGAGTTTATGTTTTAGTTTCAGAAAGGCAAATAGTATGTAAAATATACAGTATGATAGATGTATATGTAACAAAGTAGTGAATAGAGGATACCAGCGAAAGCAGATTGGTTTAAATGAGGAGAGCAGAAAAGTCTTACCAAAAAGATAAAATATGAATATATATATGATGGCAATAAGGGAGTGAGCTACGGGGGTGCCAGTGAGAAGACCATTCTAGGCAGAGGATGTTGTAAAAGCAATGTCTCCAAAGCAGGTGGGTATTTAGTGAGTTAGAGGAACAGAAGGGAGGATACTGTGGCTAAAACAGAGGGAGTACATTTGAAGAAACAGAACAGGATGCTAGATCATTGAAGGTCTTGTAACCATGAAAACTCCTTAACTTTGATTCTGAATGAGGCGAAAAATCAGTGAGATCTGAGCAGAGAAATGATATGATTTAACTTATATTTTAAAAGAATGGCATTAGCTTTTGAGTCAAAAGTGAACTATAGAGGAATAGGGGCAGAAGGAAGTCTAGGTGGGTGGCTAATGCTGCTAACGAGTTAGTGAATGATGAAGGCTTGGGTCAGTGGAATAGTGGTAAAGGTGGTGAAAAGTGGTTTGGGATATGTTTTGAATGTGGAGCTTATATAATGGCTGAAACATCCAACCACCTACTTTATTTTTTAATAAGATTTTACAGCTTTACTGAAGGATAATAGACAAATGAAAATTGATATACATATACATTCCAAAATAATTACCACAGTCAAGCTAAATAATATTTCCATCACCTCACATTGTTACCTTTCGTGTGTGTGTGTATGTGTGTGAGAGAGAGAGAACACAACATCTCTCAGCAAATTTCAAGTATACAATCCATTATGATTACATATAGCTGCCTTGCTGTACATTAGATTACAGACCTTACCTATAATATGAGTTTATACCGTCTGATGAACATTTCCTCATTTTTCCCACCTCCTGGCCCTGGTAACCACCATTCTACTCACAGCTTCTGAGTTCAACTTTCTTAGATTCCGTATGCGAGTGAAATGATGTCATATTTGTCTTTCTGTGCCTGGATTATTTCACTTAGCATAGCATCCTCCAGCTTTTCACTTTAACACAAATGGCAGGATTTCCTTCCTTTTATGATTGAATAATATTCCATTGCATGTGTGTATATATATATATGACTGTGTGTGTGTGTGTGTGTGTGTGTGTGTATATATATGTATATGAGACACAATTTCTTAGACTACTTGGCCATCCTGACACTCGTCTAATGATCACAATTTCTTTACTGATGCATCTATTGATGGGCACTTAATTTGATTCCATATCTTGGCTATTCTGAATAATGCTGCAAAGAACATTGGAGTGCAGAGATCTTTTTGAGATACTGATTTTATTTCTTTTGAATATACACATAGAAGTAGAATTGTTGGATATTATGGTAGTTATACTTTTAATTTTGTTGAGGAAACTTCATGCTGTTTTTTCATAATGGGTATGCCAATTTACATTCCTACCAACAGTGTATTAGTGTTCCCTTATCTTAATACCCTTGCCAATACTTTCTGTCTTTTGTCTTTTTGATAATAGCAATTCTAATAGGTATGAAGCGATATCTTACTGCAGTTTTGCTATGCATTTCCATGATGATATACCCATTGGCCATTTGTATGTCTTTTTTTTTAAAGTCTGTTCAGGTTCTTTGTCCATAATTTTATTGGTTTATTTGGTTTTTGCTATTGAGTTGTGTGAGTTACTTATATATTTTGCATATGAACCTTTTATCAGATATGTGGTTTACAAATAGTTTCTCTCATTCCTTTTCATTTTGTCAGTTGTTTCCTTTCCTGTGCAGAAGCTTTTTCGCTTGGGAATAAATTTAACCAAGCAGGTAAAAGATCTCTACACTGACAGTGATAATAAATTGGTAAAAGAAATTGAAGACAAAAAATGGGCAGGGCATGGTGGCTCACGCCTGTAATCCCAGCACTTTGAGAGGTGGAGGTGGACAGATCACCTGAGGTCAGGAGTTTGAGACCAGCCTGGCCAATGTGGTGAAACCCTGTCTCCACTAAAAATACAAAAATTAGCTGGGTGTGGTGGCACGTGCTTGTAATCTCAGCTATTCAGGAGGCTGAGGCAGGGGAATCGCTTGAACCTGGGAGGCAGAGTTTGCAGTCAGCCAAGATCGTACCACTACAATCCAGCCTGGGCAACAGATGGAGACTCTGTCTGGGAAGGGGAGGGGAGGGGAGGCTATGTTAGTGAATTTGAAAAAATTATATAGTTAAAATAGAGGGGAGGGGAAGGTAGGGGAGGCTGGGTTAGTGAATTAGAAAAAATTACATAGTTAAAATGTTTATATTACTCAGCATGATCTACCAATTCAGTGCAATCCCTGTCAAAATTCCAATGACATTTTTCAAAGAAATAAAAATCTTTAAGTTTATATGGAACCACGAAAGACTAAACAGCCAAAGCAATCTTGAAAAATAACAAGAAAGCCTATTTTCTGATTTCAAACTATATTATAGAGCTATGATAATCAAAACAATATAATATTGGCATAAAAACAGACACATTGACCAATAGTATAGAATACAGAACCCAGAAATAAACCCAAGCATACATGGTGGATAAATCTTTGTTAAGTTTGCAGGAATACACAATGCAGAAAAGATAATGTCTTCAATAAATGGAGTTGGCAATCTAAGCTTCTAGTTTGAAACATAACACACCTGCAGAAAATTACACAAAATATAAATGTGAAGTTTAACAGATAATGTGAAGCAGACACCAAGTATCCATCACCCAGGTTAGGAAATAAAATATTGTCAATATTCAATATATCTATATATTCAACAGCTTGAAAGAAATTTTGAGCATAGTAGGTAGAAGCATAAGAGATTTAAAAGAGACCAAATCAAACTTATAAAAATTACAATGTCTTAAATAAAAAATTCAGTAGACAGAATGAACAGCAGACTAGTCATTGCAGGATTAAAGACTAGTTAATTTTCCAAGACATATATTTAATGATAAAAGATGGAATGACATTCTTGAAAAGTATGATGAGCATCTCTCAACAAGTAAAAACTGCTCTTGAGGACTCTGTCTCTCGCAGAAGAAATGTTTTCTTCACGGCGAAAAATGCAGATTGGATTGAGATAATTATTATTCAATCCTGTATATAATCATAGTGGCCACAAAATCTAGGGAGCAGAAAAAAATGCTGACCTGCGTTCTAAACATTTGTTAGAAATTTCCAGTAAATTAAATGTTCTGGAATACAAGTTGCATGATTATGGCCACAGTCAAGTCTCTTCCCAAGAGCCTGCTGGCATAGGAGTGTCTGCTCATTTTTTTTTCTAACTTCAAAGGGACAGTTACAGTAGCAGGAATTATTTTAATTTAAAAATACTCTCTTAGTTTGGCTGCTATCACAATACCGTAGACTTGGGAGCTTAACAATACATTTATTTTTTATAGCTCTGGAAGCTGAAGTCTATGATCAGGGTATCTATATGTTCTGATTCTGGTGAGGGTCCTTGGGATGGTTAATTTTAGGTGTCAACTTGACTAGATTAAAGTTTACCAAGATAGCTGGCAAATCACTATTTCTGGATATGTCTATGAGAGTGTTTATAGAAGAGATTGACATTAGAATAAATGAACTGAATAAGGGAGGTCCACTCTCACCCAATTTGGGTGGGCACAATGCAATCAGTAGAGGGCCATACTAGAACAAAAAGGCAGAGGAAAGGTGAATTTTCTCTCTCTCTTTTCTGGATCGAGGTCATGTAGGTTCTCTAACCTTTAAACTTGTACTAGCTGCACCCCAGGTTCTCAATCCTTTGGACTTGGACTGAGTCACTCTACTGGATTCCCTGGTTCTCCAGCTTGCAGATGGCATACTGTGAGACTTTTCAGCATCTGTAATTGCATGACTCAATTTCCCTAATATATCCATTTGTCTCTGGACATCTTGTTGTTTTTGTTTCTCTGGAAAGCTCTAATATAATCCTCTTCTGGGTTGCAGACTGCCCTGTTCTTATTGCATCTTCACATGATAGAAGAAGACTAGATAGCTCTCTGGAGTTTCTATTATTAGGGCACTAATTTCATTCATGAAGTTTCCACCTTCATCACCTAAATTACCTCCTCAAAGCTATACCTTCCTAATACCATCACATGGAGGGTTAGGATGCCAACATATGAATTTGCTAGAACATTCAGTCCATAATACTCTATCCTCGGCTCCTCAAAATTCACACCTTTCTTACATACAAAATACACTAATTTTACCCCAACGATTCCCAAATTCTTAACTCATTGTAGCATCAACTCTCAAGTCTAAACAAAAGTGTCTCATCAAAATATTATCTAAATCAAATATTAATGACACGGTGCAAATTATTGAGACAAAATTCCTATGAAATCAAGCAAGTTATGTGCTTCAAAAACAATGGTGAGGCAAGCATAGGATAGACATTTCCATTCCAAAAGAGATAAATAAGAAAAAAGGAAGGAATGAACAATACCAAGCAAGTTCAAAACTTAGCAAGACAAGCTCTCCGAAACTTTAAGGATCAAGAATAATCTTCTTCAGCTCGAAGTTTTGCTTTACAGACCAACTTGGGTGGAGGAGGTTCCACCTTCCAGACCCACAGAGGTAGGAATATCACCTCCACAGCTTGGCAGGGTGCTGTTCAACTTTGGCTTTCTGTGGCGATTCCACTATGCCTCTCTTCTCTTTCACAAGCAGTGGGGTGGGTGGTCATGTACCTAGTACTTCAACAGGCAGCCCTGCCCCCATAGCTCCACTGGGCATGGGTCCCACTCTTTGAAATGGAGGTGGGAGAGCTCTGCCCTGAAGATCCATTCACTTTTGGTCTGTGGTAGGAGCGGCAGCCTTGATGATCTCTGAATTTCCTTTGAAGTTCTTCTGCTCTCGTCTTAAATAATAATACATGTTCACAGTTTAATAGCTCTAAGGTCTGGTTCTATAGGATCTAAGAAATCTAAGTCTTTCTTTATTTTGTCCCATTTTCTTTGTTTCCTTCAGTCCCAGCTGGCACTCTTTCTGCTGGTATAATCCCATCTCTATTCCGGGCTTTTGTTGAGATTGTTATTTAAGTTGGTTTACATTCATACTAGTCTGCTTATCAAACAACTACTTGGTCACATCTTCAGTGTTCTCTTCTGAACATGCTTTCTTACTTTTTACAATACTGATAGGCTGAGAATTTTCCAAATGTTTAAGTTCTGGTTCCTTTTTGCTGAACAATTTCATTTTCAAATTATTTCCCTCTTTTTACATTTTACTGTAAGCAGGTGGGAGGAACAAGATGCTTCTTCAACACTTCACTTAGAAAGCTCCTCAGCTTAATATCCAATGTCATTTCTTATGAGTCCTACCTTCCGCAAAACACTAGAACACAAAAAATTCAGCCATATTCTTTGTCACTTTATAACAAGAATCATATTTTCTTCATTGTTCAATAATTTGCTTCTCATTTTTATCTGAAGCATCATCAGAATGGCCTTTACTATCCATATTTGTAGCAGTGTTCTGTTCATAATTACTCGGGTATTCTCTAGAACAGTATGGTGAAAGCTTTCTCTACAGCTCTCTTCTTTTTTTTCTGAGATCTCACCAGAATTGCCTTTAAAGGTCCATTCATAGCAATGTAGGCTTTTTTAAAACATGAACCTCAAAACTTGTTCAGCTTTCACTTATTACCCGGCTCCAGGCTGCTTTCGCATTTTTGGGTGTTTGTTACAACGGCATCGCTGATTCTTGATACTAATTTTGTTTTGGGTGCTATAATATGGAACCATAGACTGGATGCCTTATAAACAACAGACATTTATTTCTCACAGTTCTGGAGACTGGAAGTCTGAACTCAAGTTGCCAGAAAATTTAGTGTCTGTTAAGGGCGTCTTTCCAGGTTCATAGATGGCCATCTTCTTGTGTCCTTTACATGGCAGAAAGAGGACTGGATAGCAATTTGGGGTATCTTTTATAAAGGCATTAAATAAATTCATAAGGGCTCTACCCTCATGACCAAAATTATCTTCCAAAAGTCCTGCCTCCTAATAAAACCACATTGGAGGCTAGAATTTCAACATATGGATTTTGGAAACATGCAAACATTTAGTTTATAACAAATTATGATTAAACAAAAGATCCTATTCCAGACTCGTCTTTTTAAGCAGCTGTTGTGTTCCAGTAGCAGAAACAGTACCATAACAGTTTGGAAGAAAGAGCATGTAAAAGATGCTTTTGAACATATAGTGACAGTTTTCATCAGTGCCTCTATCTGTAGTCAGTGATAATTATGAAATTTTTAATCATATGAGAGAATATAGGGTGAAGATCTAACACATTTAATAGTATCAAAAGTACAGAGATGGCAGTAATAATCAGGTCTGATTCTGAAAATCCCCTGGAAATTCTGTTAGAAGTTTTAGATATTTTAGGTGGGGAATCTGTTATTGAAAACTCAAAGGGCTACGAGATGGTGCTATGTTATTTTAGAGTTATTCAATAGAATTGAGTAGATATTTAATATCTTACAAAAATAGCAGAAGGCACAAAAAAAAACAAAAATGCAGCATTAAAAATATTACCTTCTGTTCTATTGGAGCTGTGGTACAGGTTAACAAGAGATATCTGAAATTGTTCCTTCAAGTTTAGTTATGTTGCAACCAAGAGCTTTGGAATGAATGCCTTCAAGGACCCATTTGCTGATCCCAATAAAAAGTCCCCAAGGGTCAACTGTCTTTACACAGGATACTAGCAGACAATTTTGTTACACTTGAGGAAGGGAAAGGAGATGTTGAGGAATATGTTCATTATCTCCCTACTATCTTCAAGGATGGGAAGGTGACAAAAAAAACTATTCATTTGATGAAGCGAGAAAAAGTGCACAGCTCATGATGGAACTGGAAGCAATGCCTCATTAGGCTTTATTTTATGACTGGCAATGTGTTCATGCGGGTGTGTGTGTGTGTATGCATGCCCACATTTATTCACCTCTATGTGTGTGTAATGCGTAATGTTCATTGTACATATATGTGAAGTTTCTTTGTGTTTTGTAATATGTTCCAGCCAAATTATTTGATGGTCTATGAACACACTGTCCTTATATTGTTTTTTCTTTTTTCTTAATGTTTAGGTAGTCTCAAATTGGAAAACACAATTAACCATGAAGAACAGTAATGCTAATGTAACTTTTGAAGGCCCTGTATCAATAGATAGTAATTCAATTTGGTATTTTTTCACAATAGCAGAACTGTGAGATTTTTATATATAACTGAAGATTATATAAAATAGATTGGCATTAAATTATTGTCATTGATTTTTGTTTATATTTAATTTTTATTTTTGTACAAACAAAATTATGTAAGATATATTAAAACTTTCTGTGATTTGTCTTTCCAACTTTTCATGAGCATAGACTTTAAACAAAATCCTTGAAAATAAATTACATAGCCTTTTATGCATTGACCAGCAAACGAAACATGGTCTTAACAAAGTGGTTTGTGTTATTGTATACTTTGAAAATTATGTCCAGGCATACCATATAGAATTTCTAACCTAACTGCCTCTGGTAGAATATGCATTAATCATTCTGCATTAAGAAAAACAGTGGTTCTTACAGGAAAGTTTGGGCACTCTATAGTGACTATATACTTTTGTCTTTATATTGTACCAGTAAAGTCTTTCAAATTTGAAAGACTTGTACTGCAATTTTATATGCCAGATATTGCCTGTTGCTCTAGTATGCACCATAAGAATTTTTAAGGAGATAATGATTTTAGAGAGAATTACTGTTTCTAATATATCATATATATAATTTTACAAAATTGGAAGTAGTGTATTTGAATTAATTATACTTCTGAATTTATTTTTTCATATTCTGTATTTGATATGACTTGAATTACTGAAATGAAGAGTGAGTTATATTGTCTCATGTATGTTATATTTTTCATTAACATTTTAAAAATTTAAATTAGACAGTAAATTGAAAAAAATAGTGAACTTGAAGAAGACATGGTAATAGAAATTATAAAAAATAAAATAGAGAAATAATACTGGAATAAAAAGAGCATCAGTGAGCTGAGGAGCAACTTCGTGTGGAGTTCCCAAATAAAAGAAGATAATAAGGGGAAAAGAAAAATGTATTTAAAAAATAATGGCTGAAAAATTTTCAAGTTTGGTAAAACCACAAGACCTCATATCTAAGAAGCTCAGCAAATCTCAAGGACAAGAAATATGAATGAATATACACTAAAGCATATTGTAGTCAAATTGCTTGAAACCAGTAAAGAAAGAAACTCAGCTAATGTAAATGGATACATTATAAACAGAGGAACAAGGATAAGAATGACAGCCAACTTCTGGTTGGAAGAAAAGCAGGAAGACACTGAAGAAACATCCTAAGAATACTAAAAGAACAACACAAACAAGAGATGTCAACGTAGAATTCTATACCAGTGAAAATGTATTTCAAAAATAAAAGAAAGCCATAAAGCCTCAGCTAAAGGCTCCTGGAATGAATAAATGAATTCAGTAAAGTTTCAGGATACAAAACAAATATGCAAAAATTATTAGCATTTCTATACACCAATAATGTTCTAGCTTATAACCAAATCAAGAACACAGCAATATTCATAGTAGCCCCAAAGAAAATGAAATATTTAGGAATTCATCTAACCAAGGAGGTGAAAGATTTCTACGAGGAGAACTACAAAACACTACTGAAATAAATTAGAGATTACACATAAAGAAAAATATTTCATGCTTATGGATTGGAAGAATCAATATAGGTGAGATGGTCATGCTGCCCAAAGCAATCTATAGATTCAACACTGTCCCTATCAAAATACCAATGTCATTTTTCACAGAATTAGAAAAATGTATTCCAAAATTTGTTTGGAACAAGAAAAAAAAAAAAACTGCTGAATAGCCAAAACAATTCTGAGCAAAAATAACAAGGCTAGAGGTATCACATTGCCCAGCTTCAAACTATACTATAAGGCTACAGTAATCAAAACAGCATGGTATTGATACAAAAACAGACACATAAACCAATGGAACAGAATAGAGAACCCAGAAATAAACCCACACCTTCACCCATCTGATCTTAAACAAAAATAAGCAATGGGGAAATGAACCCCTATTCAATAAATGGTGCTGCGATAACTGGCTAGCCATATGTAGAAGAATGAAACTTAACCCCTACCTCTCACCATATACAAAAATTAACTCAAGATGTATTAAGGATTTAAATGTAAAACCTCAAACTATAAAAGTCTGTGATGGTTAATACTGAGTGTCAACTTGATTGGATTGAAGAATACAAATTATTGATCCTGGGTGTGTCTGTGAGGATGTTTCCCAAGGAGATTAACATTTGAGTCAGTGGGCTGGGAAAGGCAGACCCACCCATGATCTTGGTGGGCACAGTTTAATCAGCTGCCAGCACAGCTAGAATATAAGCAGGCAGAAAAATGTGAAAAGAGAGACTGGCCTAGCCTCCCAGCCTACATCTTTCTCCCACGCTGGATGCTTCCTTCCCTCAAACATTGGACTCCAAGTTTTTCAGTTTTGGACCTCAGACTGGCTCTCCTTGTTCCTCAGCCTGCAGACAGCCTATATGGGACCTTATGATCATGTGAGTTAATATTTAATAAACTCCCCTATATATGTTCCATTGGTTCTGTCCCTCTAGAGAGCCCTGACTAATACCAAATCCTAGAAGAAAAACCTAAGAAATGTCTTACTTGACATAGGCTTTGGCATAGAATTTATGGCTAAGTCCCCAAAAGCAACTGCAACAAAGCTAAAGTTGACAAATGGGACATAATTACACTGAAGAGCTTCAGCACAGCAAGAGAAACTATCAAGAGAATAAATAACCTACAGAATGGGAGAATATATTTGCAAACTATGTATATGACAAAGGTCTATTATCCATAATCTGTAAGAAATGTAAACAAATCAACAAGCAAAAACCAAAACATCCAATTAAAAAATGGGCAAAGGACACAAACAGACACTTCCCAAAAGAAGATGTACAATTGGCTAACAAACATGAAAAAATGCTCAACATCACTAATCATTAGAGAAATGCAAATAAAAACCACAATGAGATTCCATCTCACACAAGTGAGAATGGCTATCATTAAAAAGTCAAAAAACAACAGATGTTAGTTAGCAAGGATGCAGAGAAAAGGGAACACTCATACAACACACACACTCTTGGTGGGAATGCAAACTAGTTCAGTCATTGTGGAAAGCAAGTTGGAGATTGTGCAAATAACTTGAAATAGAATTACAATTTGACCCAGCAATCCCTCTACTGTTGGATATATACCTAAAGGAAAATAATTCATTCTATCAAAAAGATATATGCACCCATATGTGCATTGCAGTGCTATTCACAATAATAAAGACATGAAATCAACCTAGGTGCACATCAACAGTGGTTTGGATAAAGAAAATAATGTGGTATATATACACCATGGAATACTCTGCAGCCATAAAAATGAATGAGACCATGTCTTTTGTAGCAAAATGAATGGAGCTAGAGACAATTATCTTAAGCAAACAGATGCTTAGGATAGAAGAACTAAAGCACCTGGTTTGATGCAAGAACAAAACAGAGTTATGCAAGAACAGAAAACCAAATACCACATGTTCTCACTTATTAATGGCAGCTAAGTGCTGAATACACATAAATGTGAAGATGAGAACAACAGACACTGGGAACCATTAGATGACCGAGGAAAGAAGTGGGTATGGGCTGAAGAACCAGGTGTCGTATGCTATGCTTACTGCTTGGGTGACAGGATCACTGGGATCCCAAGCCTCAATGTCACGCAATATACCCATGTAACATACCTACATGTGTACGCTTTGGTCTATAATAAAGTTGAAACTATAAAAATAATTAGGTATAATTACAATACTAGTAAATCTTTAGAATTTAAACAAAAAAAAGAGAAAACATAACTCTTACAAACTATTAAGAGAAAATTGCCCCGATTTTTTTAATGGGCACAGTTCTTAAAGTGGTATTATGTGTGTATGATATAAATATCAATGTAGTCAAAAGTGTATAATTAGTCATCAAATAAAGTGAAGTAAAGACAACAATATCCTTTCCTATGCATCAACTGCAATGGGTAAAATAAAACATTATTTAACATAATAAATGTTTGTAAAAATATGGAGCGACTGAAATTTTCATTTGAGAGTTGGAGTGTGGTTTTGTAAAAATACTTTGGAAAATTGTCAGCAATGCTTAAAGCTAAACATATGTTATCCTATGATGCAGCAATCCACTCCTAAGTATATATTTGAGAAACATCAGTGTATTCATACACCAAAAGAAATGTACAATAATGTTCATAACTTCTTTATTTATTATAACCAAATGCATAAACATAAAAACTATCAACAGTAAGCAAGCTGAAAACATAAATTGTGATGTATCAAGTCATGGGATACTACATACAAATAATAATAATAAAAGAACTGTCATACATGCAATAAGCCAGGTACAAAAGAGGTCATAATGCATGATTTTATTTATAGAAAGTTCAAGAATGGGAAAATTAATTACTGATTATATATGGTGTTATTGACTGGAAAAATGTCCAAAGGGGATGTATGTCATGCTGTACCAATGTTCTATATCCTGATGTGGAAGACAGTTATATGGGTGTATACATAAGTAAAAAGTAATCAAGCTATGTACTCAGTTTAGAATTTTGTATGTGTTACAACTGAATAAAAATTAACTAATTGAGAAAACAAAAAAAGTCAGATGAAGACTATTCCAACACACAAAAACATACAAAGTAATTTACTATTTGCAGACCTTCAGTACAACAAATGCTAAAGGCAGTTCTTGATGCAGAAGGAAAATGATGACAAAAACAATCTGGATCTACGTACAGGAAGAAAGAACCCTAGAAATTGTAATTATGTGAATAAATATTGAAATAACTTTTTTCTTATTTAAATTTCTTTTAAAATAATTGGCTATTTAAAGCAAGATAATAATATACTGTGGCTGTTATACATAAAATAATAAAACATAATAGCTCACTGAATAAGATGGAAGAGAAAGAATCATAGTATTGTAAGGTTCTTATGCCATACATAAGATAGAATATTATTTCAAGGTTGAATGTGATAAATTACAGATATATACCGTAAACCCTAGAGTCTAGTAAAAAAATCACAACAAAGATTTATGTCTAAAAAGTCAATAAGAAAGATAAAGAAAAATCATTTTAAAAATTACTTAATCACAAGCAGGGCAGAAGCAGAAGAAAAGAACAAAAATTGATAGTAAATAGAAACAAATTGCAAGACAGAAGAATTAATGCAACTATATCAGTAAATACAAGAAACGTACATCATTGGAACACTCAATTAAAAGACAGAAACTGTCAAGTTGAATGAAAAAACAAGACTCAATCATATTATTCCATTAAGATATACACTTTAAATATTAAACAGAAATGGTTTTGAAAAGGATTTGAAGAATATAAATTATGCTAATATTGGTCGGAAGAATGGCAGATGAGTACATAAAAATCTGGCATAGTAAATTTTAGAGAAAAAAACAAAAAAAGAGGGTTACTTCACAGCAATGAAGTGATTAATTTATCATGAGAATAATCCTAAATGTACCCAATAACAGAGATTTAAAGCACATAAAGTAAAAATTGATAAAATCTGAAATTTAAATTACACAATTCACGATGGTAAATGATACTTTAAGCATTCTTCTCTCAATAATTGATTTAAAAACTAGAAAAGTAATAAGAACTTGAATGACATCATCAACCAACTTTACCTAATTGTCACTTTAAGACTAGTCTACCCTAACAGAAGAATACATTTTCATTTCCTGTGGAGACAGAGCCTCTACCAAAGTAGTCCATATTCTCAACCAGGGTCAGCTAACTGCAATCTCTAGGCAAAATTTGGCCTAGTGCCTGTTTTTGTAAATGGCAGTCTCAATGACTATATCCATGCTCATTAATACACATATTTCTATGGCTGCCTTTGTTCTACAATAACAGAGTTGAGTGACACAAAGACACCATATGGCCCCAAAGCCTAAAATATTTACCATTTGGATCACTATAGAAAATGTTAGCCAGCTTCTAGAACATAAAACAAATCTCAATAAAATAATTTAATATAAAATATGCCTTATGGCTATAAATAAAATAAAATTAAAAATCAGTATTTTATTATTAATAATGAAATGAAATTACAAGTTAATGGTGAAAGATAACTAAAAAGTTCCTCCATAATATTTGGAAATTAAATATCATGCCTGTAAATGACTTATGGTTCGAAGAAGAAATCTAAAGAAAAATTAGAAAATACTGTATACAAAATAAAAATATAATACGTCAAAATTTGTGAGATACAGCTAAAGCAGTATTTCAAAGAAAATTACAGCACTAAATGCCCATATTAAAAATAAAAAAGTTATTGAATCAATAACTTCAGTTTCATCCTTTGGAAAAAAAAACTAGAAACAAAAGAGCAAATTAAGCTCAAACTTAGCAGACGAAAGAAAATAATAAAGACTAGAGTAGAAAGAGATGGGAGAGAAAATAGAAAAATAGTGAAGAAAAAACAAATTAATCAAAACAAGTATTCTTTAGATAATATTGATAAACTTATAGGTAGAATGAATAAATAAAAGTGACAGAAAATAACAGTATTAGGAAAGGGAGAGGTACCATAACTACTTATTCTATGGATATTACGGGAATGGTAGAGGAGTTTTGTGAGTAACTTTATGCCAATAAATTTGACTATTAGACAAAATTTAAAAAATCTTGAAAACCACAAACTGCCAAAGATCACTCAAAAAAATATAGATAGCCTTCCTAGCTCTACATCTTCTAACCAAATGAATGTGTACTTAAAATCTTTTCCACAAATTAGGCATCAGATTGAGGTGATTTCACTGGCGAATTTTACCAAATATCTAAAACAGAATAATTAAAATTCTTCTGGAAAATTAAAGAGAAGGGACTACTTTCCAACTCATGCTCTAATACCAACATTAACCTGATGTCAAAACCGGATAGGTGTAATACCAACATTAACCTGATGTCAAAACCGGATAGGTGTAAGGGATGTAAACTACACATCATCAGTAGCCCTTGTGGACACACACACACACACACACACACTTTCTCTCTCTCTTCAAATTAAATTTTAGCTAAATTAATTCAAGAGCATATAAGGATAAATGCATCATGACCAAGTGGGGCTCATCTCAGCAATGAAAGGTCACTTTACATTTGAACATTAATCAATGTTAATTTTTATATGAAAATAATAAAAATACATATGAAAAAATAAAATATGTCACACTTATCATGATAGACTGATTTTCTCTTTAGATCAGATACAATCGAAGAATATTTGTTCTTACCATTTCTATTCAACAGTGTACATGAGGTTCTAGGTCATGCAATAGGAAAAGAAACCAAAAAGAAAAATAGCATCTAGTTTGGAAAGTAGTAAGTAAATCTATATTGATTCACAAACAACATAATTCTCTATGTAGAAAATTTACTATCATCTACAAAAAAGTTTCCAGAATAAGTGAGTTTAGCAAGATTAAAGAATGCAAATTCAATATGCAAATAAAGTGTATTTCTATATACTAAAAATAAACTAAAATTGTGGGATAATATCATTACAATAGCACTAAAATATGATAAGGATAAATCTGACAAAAATGTGCAAGATTTGGCTCACTGAAAAACATAAAATACTACTGAGAGATATTAAATAAGACCTAAATAAGCAGTATGATGGATTAGAATACTAAATATTATTAAGATATCTATTTTATGCAAGAATGATCCATATGTTTGATGCAATATAAATAAAGATGCTGGCCGGGCGCGGTGGCTCACGCTTGTAATCCCAGCACTTTGGGAGGCCGAGGCGGGTGGATCACGAGGTCAGGAGATCGAGACCACGGTGAAACCCCGTCTCTGTTAAAAATACAAAAAATTAGCCGGGCGTGGTGGCGGGCGCCTGTAGTCCCAGCTACTCGGAGAGGCTGAGGCAGGAGAATGGTGTGAACCCAGGAGGCAGAGCTTGCAGTGAGCCGAGATCGCGCCACTGCACTCCAGCCTGGGTGACAGAGCAAGACTCCGTCTCAAAAAAAATAAAAAATAAATAAATAAATAAATAAAATAAAGATGCTAGTCACTGTAGAAATTGACAAGCTGGTTTTAAATTTATATGAAGATGCAAAAGATCTAAATTAAATTATTTTTGAAAATGTAGTGAGTCTAGATATAGATTTATACGTATGTGGTCAACTGAGTTTTGATAAAGGTGCATAGACAGTTTACTGAGTTTTCCACTAAAAATGTTCTAGAAAAATTGGATATCCATATATAAAATATTATCAACTTAATTTCAAACTCAAAGATATATACAAACTCCTAAAAACAAAAACAAACCTTTAAATAGATTATAGGCCTAAATTTAAAACCTAAAACTCTAAAACTTATAGAAGAAAACATAGGAGCAAAGTTTTGTGACTTTGGTTTAGGGAAGATTTGTTAGCTATGACATCAAAGCCATGAATGCTAAATGACAAACTTGAAAAAATGAACTTCAAGACAATTAGGAGTTTCTGCTCTTTGAAAATCATTGCTGAAGAGAATAAAAAACCAAACCACAGATTGGGATAAAATGTTTTCAAATGTATCTGATAAAAGATTTGTGCCCAGAATATGTTAACACATTCCAAAGCTTTAAATAACAAATAAAACAACTCAACAAAGAAATGGGAAAAATATTTGAACAGGCATTTCACCACAGATATAGATGAATGGCAAAAAACAAAATGAAAATATGCTCAGGATTATTAGATACTAGAAAAATACAAATTAGGCTGGGCGAGGTGGCTCACGCCTGTAATCCCAGCACTTTGGGAGGACAAGGCAGGCAAATCACCTGAGGTCAGGAGTTTGAGACCAGCCTGGCCAACATGGTGATCCCCTTTCTCTACTAAAAATACTAAAATTAACTGGGCGTGGTGGCGCTTGCTACTCAGGAGGCTGAGGCAGGAGAATCTCTTGAACCCGGGAGGCAGAGGTTGCAGTGAGCTGAGGTGGCACCACTGCAACAGAGTGAGACTCCAAAAGAAAAAGAGAGAGAGAGAGAAAGAGATACCACAACATACCTATTATACCATCTAAAATTCAAAAGTCTGGTAATTCCAATTATTTGTAAAGATAGGTAGCAACTGGAACTTCATATTTTGATAGGAATGTAAAATCGTAAATCCACCAGCAAAACAGTTTGGCAATTTTTAAAATAATTTAACCTACAGCTGCCAAGTGAACTAGCCATTCTTCTATCAGCACTTACCCAAAGGAAATTAAAATGTATGTACAGACAAAAGGTTGCATATGAATGTTCATAATACCTTTATTTGTGGAAGCCTCAAACTAGACACAATTCAAATGTTCATCAACAGACAATGGGAAAGCTTTGGCATATTCATAACATAGAACATTACTTAGAAATGAAAAGGAATGAATTATTAATACATGAAGTAATATTGGTGAATCTTAATATTCTGAGTAAAAATTATAGAATACTTCCTCCAAGTTTATGTTCCATTTATTTAAAATTCTACAAAGTACAAACCAATCTAGAGTTACAGAAAATCAGATCAGTTGTTTCATGGGGATCAGGGCAAGGGAAGACATGAAAGGGCAAGAGGGAGAAAATACAAAGGGACGTAAGAAAAAAATTCTTAGAGGTGATGAATATTTGTTATTTTAATTGTAGTGATGATTTCAGACATATATATATATACACACATCAAAAATTATCAAATCTTATATATGAAATATGTGGAAGTTATCATATGTCAGTCATAATTCAGTAAAGCTCTTGGCAAATAAAAATATATATGTGTGCGGGACTATTTCTGAACAGTTTTTCTGTTTTAATGATTTATTCATCTGTCCTCACTCTCTTTTTTATTTATATTTTTATAAATTCAGGGGGTACATGTGCAGAATTGTTATATGATATATTGCATACTGGTGGACCTTGGGCTTCCAGTGTATCCATCATCCAAACAATGAACGTTGTACCCAATAGATGATTCTTCAACCTTATCCCTCTTTTGTCCTCCCCACTTTTGGAGTCTTCAATGTCTGTTATTACCCCTTGTATGTATGTCCATGTGTACCCAGTGTGAATATAAGATATGTGGTTTTCTGTTTCTGAGTTACTTCACTTAGGATAATGGCCTCCAGCTCCATTCATGTTGCTGCAAAGGATATAATTTTATTCTTTTTTATGGCTGTATAGTATTCCATTGTGTATATATACAACACATTTTCTTTATCCAATTGTTCATTGATGGACATGTTGATCGATCACATGACTTTACTATTGTCAATAATGCTACAATAAACATATGTGTGTAGGTGTCTTTTGCATATAACAATTCCTTTCCTTTGGGTAAATATCCAGTAGTGGGGTTCCTGGGTCGAATGGTAGTTTTATTTTTAGTTGCTTGAGTACTTTCCATACTGTTTTCCATAGAGGTTGTACTAATTTCCATTCCTACCAACAGTGTGTGTTTCCGTTTTTCAGCATTTCTACCAACATCTGTTGTTTTTTGAGGTTTTGATAATAGCCATTCTAACAGGTGTGAGGTATCTCACTGTTATCTTAATTTGCATTTCTCTGATGATTTGTCATGCTGAGCATTTTTTTATGACTTTTGGCCACTTGTATGTCTTTTTTGAGGAATGTCAATTCTTGCCCTTTACTCACTTTTTAATGAAGTTGTCTTTTTCTTGTTGAGTTGTTTGACTTCCTTGTAGATTCTGGATTTAGTCCTAAAATTTATATGGAACCAAAAAGGAGCCTGAATAGCCAAAGCAATATTAAGCAAAAATATAACAAAGCTGGAGGCATCACATTATGTGAATTCAAATGATACTACAAGGGTATAGTAATCAGAAGAATGTCATACCAATATAAAAATAGAGACATAGATAAATGAAACAGAATAGAGAACCTTGAAATAAAGTCACACACCTACAACCAAGTGGTCTTTGATAAAGCTGACAAAAGTATACACTGGGGAAAACCACCATATTCAATAAGTGGTGCTGAAAATGTTGGATAGCAATGTGCACAAGAACAAAACTAGACCCCTATCTCTCACCATATACAAAAATTAACTCAAGATGGATTAAAGACTTAAATATAGTAACTGAAACAATAAAAATCATAGAATACTGAAGAAAAGCTCCTCAGGACATTGGCCTAGGCAAAGATTTATGACTAAGACCTCAAAAGCAAATGAGATAAAACAAAAATACACAAATGGGACTAAATTATACTTAAGCTTCTGCACAGCAAAAGAAATAATCAGCAGAGTAAACAGACAACCTACAGAATTGGAGAATATATTTGCAAACTATGCATCCAACAAAGGACTAATAACCAGACTCTACAATACCACATTATATGAATTAATGCAGCTTTATATTAAATTGTAGCATAGGATATTCTTCCAAATTTGTTATACTTTGTCTAAAAAGATTTTTTTAGGTTTTAAAGTTAACTTTTAAGTTTCTTTGCATTTTCATGTAAATCTTAACATCAATTAGTGAAGTCATAGAAATATGTGCTAGAAATTTTGTTGAATTAATACCCCAATTTTAGAAGAATTATCTTTGTAATACTGGGGTCTTCAAATCCACAAAAATGGCATATCTATCTAGGACTTTAAAAATCTTCTTTAGGTCTTGTTTAGCAATGTTTTGGAGTTTTCAGTGTTTAAACTTTTTTTTGTATATCTTTTGTTCACTTTATTTCTTATTTATGTAATTATATTTTAAGTTCTGGGTTACATGTGCAGAACGTGCAGTATTGTTACATAGGTATACACGTGCCATGTTGGTTTGATGCACCCATCAACCCGTCACCTACATTAGGTATTTCTCCTAATGTTATGGCTCCCCTAGCCCCCCAGCCCCTGACAGGCCCAGGTGTGTGATGTTCCCCTCCCTGTATCCAAATGTTCTCATTGTTCAACTCCCACTTATGAGTAAGAACATGCAGTGTTTGGTTTTCTGACCTTGGGATAGTTTGCTGAGAATTATGGTTTCCAGCTTCATCCATGTCCCTGCAAAGGACAGGAACTCATCCTTTTTCATGGCTGCATAGTATTCCATGGTGTACACGTGCCACATTTTCTTAATCCAGTCTATCATTGATCGACATTTGGGTTTGTTCCAAGCCTTTGCTATTGTGAATAGTGCCAAAATCAATATACGTGTGCATGTGTCTTTATCATAGAATGATTTATAATCCTTTGGGTATATGCCCAGTAATGGGATGGCTGGGTCAAATGGTATTTCTAGTTCTAGATCCTTCAGGAATTGCCACACCATCTTCCACAATGGTTGAACTAATTAATACTCCCACCAACAGTGTAAAAGTGTTCCTATTTTTCCACAACCTCTCCAGCATCTGTTGTTTGCTGACTTTTTAATGATCACCATTGTAACTGGCACGAGATGGTATCTCATTGTGGTTTTGATTTGCGTTTCTCTAATGACCAGTGATGATTAACATTTTTCCATATGTCTGTTGGCTGCATAAATGTCTTCTTTTGAAAAGTGTCTGTTCATATCCTTTGCCCATTTTTTGATGGGATTGTTTGATTTTTCTTGTAAATTTGTTTAAGTTCTTTGTAGATTCTGGATATTAACCCTTTGTCAGATGGACAGATTGCAAAAATTTTCTCCCATTCTAAACTTCCCTCTTCACTCTGTGATAGTTTCTTTTACTGTGCAGAAGCTCTTTCATTTAATTAGATCCCATTTGTCAATTTTGACATTTGTTGCCATTGCTTTTGGTGTTTTAGATATGAAGTCTTTAACCAGTGCCTATGCCCTGAATGGTATTGCCCAGGTTTTCTTCTAGGTTTTTTGTGATCCTAGGTCTTACATTTAAGTCTTTGATCCATCTTGAGTTGATTTTTGTATAAGGTGTAAGGAAGGGGTCCTGTTTCAGTTTTCTGCATATGGCTAGCCTATTTTCCCAACACTATTTATTAAATAGGGGATCTTTTCCCCATTGCTCATGTGTGTCAGGTTTGTCAAAGATCAGATGGTTGTAGATGTGTGGTGTTATTTCTGAGGCCTCCGTTCCGTTCCATTGGTCTATATATCTGTTTTGGTACCAGTATCATGGTGTTTTCTTTACTGTAGCCTTGTAGTATAGTTTGAAGTCAGGTAGCGTGATGCCTCCAGCTTTATTCTTCTTGCCCAGGATTGTCTTGGCTATGCGGGCTCTTTTTTGGTTCCATATGAAGTTTAAAGTAGTTTTTTCCAATTCTGTGAAGAAAGTCAGTGGTAGTTTGATGGGGATAGCATTGAATCTGTAAATTACTTTGGGCAGTATGGCCATTTTCATGATATTGATTCTTCCTATCCATGAGCATGGAATGATTTTCCATTTGTTTGTGTCCTCTCTTATTTCCTTCAGCACTGATTTGTAGTTCTCCTTGAAGAGGTCCTTCACATCCCTTGTAAGTTGTATTCCTAGGTATTTTATTCTCTTAGTAGCAATTGTGAATGGGAGTTCACTCATGATTTGGCTCTCTGTCTGTTATTTGTGTATAGGCATGCTTGTGATTTCTGCACATTGAATTTGTATCCTGAGACTTTGCTGAAGTTGCCTATCAGCTTAAGGATATTTTGGGCTGAGACGATGGGTTTTTCTAAATATACAATCATGTCATCTGCAAACAGAGACAATTTGACTTCCTCTCTTCCTATTTGAATGCCCTTTATTGCTTTATCTTGCCTGACTGCCCTGCCCAGAACTTTCAATACTATGTTGAATAGGTGTGGTGAGATAGGGCATCCTTGTCTTGTGCCAGATTTCAAAGGGAAAGCTTCCAGTTTTTGTCCCTTCAGTATGATATCAGCTGTGGGTTTGTCATAAATAGCTCTTATTATTTTGAGATATGTTCCATCAATACCTAGTTTATTGAGAGTTTTTAGCATGAAGAGGTGTTAGACTCCCACACAATAATAGTGGCAGACTTTAACACCTCACTGTCAATATTAGACAGATCAATGAGACAGAAAATTAACAAGGATATTCAGGACTTGAACTCAGCTCTAGACCAAGTGGATCTAATAGACATCTACAGACCTCTCCACCCCAAATCAACAGCATATACATTCTTCTCAGCACCTTATCACACGTATTCTAAAATTGACCACATATTTGGAAGTAAAACAGTCCTCAGCACACGCAAAAGAACAGAAATCATAACAAGCAGTCTCTCAGACCATAGTGCAATCAAATTAGAACTCAGGATTAAAAAATCTCACTGAAAAACCACATAACTACATGGAAACTGAACAACCTGCTCCTGAATGACTACTGGGTAAATAACGAAATGAAGGCAGAAATAAAGATGTTCTTTGAAACCAATGAGAATGAAGACACAACATACCAGAGTCTCTGGGACACATTTAAAGCAGTGTTTAGAGGGAAATTTACAGCACTAAATGCTCACAAGAGAAAGCAGGAAAGATCTAAAATTGACACCCTAACATCAAAATTGAACTACAGAAGCAACAGCAAACAAATTCAAAAGCTAGCAGGAGACATGAAATAACTAAGATCAGAGCAGAACTGAAGGAGATTGAGACACAAAAAACCCTTCAAAAAATCAATGAATCCAGGAGCCGGTTTCTTAAAAAAAAAAAAATCAACAAAATAGACTGCTAGCCAGACTAATACAGAAGGAAAGAGGGAAGAATCAAATAGATGCAATAAAAAATGATAAAGGGGAGATCACCACTGATCCCACAGAAATACAAACTACCATCAGTGAATACCATAAACACCTCTATGCAAATAAACTAGAAAATCTGAAGAAATGGATAAATTCCTGGACACATACACCCCCCAAGTCTAAGCCAGGAAGAAGTCGAATCCCTGAATAAACCAATAACAAGTTCTGAAATTGAGTCAGTAATTAATAGCCTACCAATTAAAAAAAGTCCAAGACCAGACGGATTCACAGCCAACTTCTACCAGAGGTACAAAGAGGAGCTGGTGCCATTCCTTCTGAAACTATTCCAAACAACAGAAAAAGAGGGAATCCTCCCTAACTCATTTTATGAGGCCAGCATCACCCTGATACCAAAACCTGGCAGAGACACAACAAGAAAAGAAAACTTCGGGTCAATATCCCTGATGAACATCGATGAGAAAATCCTCAATAAAATACTTGCAAATTGAATCCAGTAGCACATCAAAAAGCTTATCCACCACGATCAAGTTGGCTTTATACCTAGGATGCAAGGCTGGTTCAACATACACAAATCAATAAATGTAATCCATCACATAAACAGAACCAATGACAAAAACCACATGATTATCTCAATAGATGCAGAAAAGGACTTGTTCACTTTATTTCAAAGTACTTTGTAGTTTTTAGAAACTTTTCAAATTGTATTGATTTTTAAATTTTGTTTTGTAATTCTTTGTTACAAGATCTTAGCATAATTGTTTGTTTTCATTTTGAGACAGGGTCTCACTCTGTTTTCCAAGCTGGAGTGCAGTGATACAATCATGGCTCACTGTAGTCTCAAACTCTGGGGCTCAAGCGATCCTGCCACCTCAGGCTTCTGAGTGTCACACTTATCTTAGCTGGGCCTACAGGCGTGAGCTACCATGCCCAGTTGATTTTTTTATTTTTTGTAGAGGTGGGGTTGCACTATGTTGCCTGGTCTGTTCTCAAACTCCTGGGCCAAAGTAGTCCTCCCAGCTTGACCTCCCAAAGTGCTGTGATTACAGGTGTGAACCACTGTGCCTGGCCCACAATTTGCTTTTGTTTTTGTTTTAATGATTATTATGTGTTGGTCTGTGTCCCCTCAAAACAAATATGTTGAAGTCCTAACTTCCTTAACTCAGAATGTGACAATTGGAAACAGAATCTTTACAGAGGTAATCAAATTAAAATGAGGTCTTTAGGGTGGGCCCTAATCCAACATGCCTGGTGTCCTTATAAAAGGAGAAATTTGGACACAAGGATGGATACATACAGAAGGAAGGCTATGTGAAGACACACAGGCTATATGAAAACAGGATGGGAGTGGTGCATTTATAGGCCAAGGAAAGCCAAAGATTACTAGTAGATCACATAGAAAATAGGAAGATATAAGGAAGGCTTCCTCTGTGTATTTTAGAGGGAGCATGGCCCTGCTGACAACTTGATTTGGGACTTCTAGCCTCTAGTACTATGAGACAATAAATTTCTGTTGTTCTAAGCCACCCAGTTTGTGGTTCTTTGTTATAACAGCCCTAGGAAACCAATGCAGTGCCTATGGACCGCTTCATTCTCTCTCACATTTCACCAGACATATGACTTCTCTAGTTAAATTCTCAATGTTATTTATGTCCTTATCCTTATATATTTTAAGCAGATTCTTTGGCTCTTCTAGTGTGTCAATGATCCATTTGTAAATTTATTTTCTGCTTTAATTATCTGGAGTGTTGTCTCTTGTTTGCAACTAAAACCCCTTACAGATACACATTATTTTCAATACTTTAAACTGTAGAGAGGATTTTTTGTCTGTGGTTTTTCGAAATAACTAACTCTGCCTTATGAAGAAGGTAGGTGTTTGGGAATAGGCATTAAATACTTCCAAACATCACTATTTTGATAATAATGTATTATATCAATTTCAGTCCCCATCAACAATTGTATTTTTCTGAAAAATCATTGATCTGTATTAATTACATTTGTGTTTGTATGCTGATTTATATTTTTCAAAATCCTTGCTAAGGAATGCTTGTTCCAATAAACTTAATTACCTTTTTCATTAATATTTAACTAGAAAGCCATTACTACTGCCAAATCTCTCTAAAAATTCTGTGTTTTTTCTATTGTCTTAATAAATTCAGAGCAGTATAGTGGCAGTTCTACACATACTCCGAGCCTAAAGTTGCGGATTAGAGTCCTAAATCTCTCCAGAGTTCTAACTTTATTTAAGTTGATGTCTTGGCTGACTTTTCTACAAAATGGAATTAACATTAACACCCATTTTGCTTATGTGACAGGACTCTTGCAAGGATTGATAATAATATGTGTTAAAACATTAGAGAAATGTATAATACTAAAAATTTGGTTATTATTTTGTGTTTTTATATTAGTCTTAGCTCCATTGAACTTGAGTCTGATCTCCAAAAGGTTAAAAAAAAAAGATGTGTATTTGAATAAATGAAAAAGAAGTAAGTAAAAAAATTCTGGAGCATACTAAAGGCAAGACAACTGCTGCTTCTGTAGTCTTCCCACAAATATTAAAACTGAAGAAGAAAAATTATAGCTTATTTAGTAACTCCTATTTCCAGGATTCCCATGCTATTATACTTCAGTCAAATTTAGCAAAGCTGCAGTTTTCATCTTCTGGTGTAAGTTTCAGGGCCAGTGAAAGAGAGGCTGCACTTGACAGGAGAACTGTAGTGTCAATAGAATTGTGGCAACATCTTGCAGGACCCAGTTAGTTCTTTTTTCCTTTTTCTTTTTTAGACTTTATTTTATTGTGATAATCACACAAGATGAGATCTGCACTCAACACAATTTTAAGTGTATAATACAATTCTTTAAGTGTAAGCACAATGTTGTGCTTCTACCTAAAATGCTGTTCAGCAAATCTCTAGAATTTATCTTCCATAACTAAAACGTTATGCTCATTCGTTAGCAGCTCCTCATTTTCCCCTACCTTCTGTCCTTGGCAACCACCATTCTACATTCTATGAGTTTGACTACATTAGATATGTCATATAAGTAGAAACATGCAGTTTTTGTTATTTTGTGACCGCCTTATTTCACCTAGGATAGTGCACTCAGGATTCATCCATGTTATTGTAGAATTTCCTTTTTTTGAAGCTAAATAATATCTCATCATATCAATATACCACATTTATTTATCCATCCATCCAATGATGGACGTTTAGGTTGTTTCCACATCTTGGCTATTGTAAATAGCCCCGTAATGAGTATGAGAGTGCTAATATTTCTTCCATATTTTGATTTTAATTATTTTGAATAAATATAGAGAAGTGGGACTGCTAGATCATATGTGGTTCTATTTCTATCTTTTTGAGAAGGTTTCATACTGTTCTTCATAGTGTCACACTATTGTGCATTCTCACCAACAGGTTACAATAGTTCCAGTTGCTTCACATTCACCAATAGTTCTCATCTTTTGTTTTTTGATAATAGCCATCTTAACAAGTGTGAGATGATATCTCATTGTGGTTTTAATTTGCATTTTTCTGATGATTAGTGACATTGAACATCTTTTCATTTACCTTTTGGCCATTTATATGTCTTCTCTGTAGAAATCTCTATTCAAGGCTTTAGCCTATTTTAAAATGAGATTATTAGTATTTTTTATTGAGTTGTAAGAATTTCCTACCTATTTTGGAAATTAACTCTTTATTGTACATGTGGTTTATAAACATTTTCTCTCAATTTTAGGTTGCCTTTTCATTGTATTGGTTACTTCCTTTGTCTGCAGAAGCTTTTTAGCTTGATGTAGTCTCATTTACTTATTTTGGCTTTTGTTGCTTGTGCTTTTGGTATCATATACATGAAATTATTGCCCAAAACATTATTATGAAATTTTTTCCATATATTTTCTTCTAGGAGTTTTACAGTTTTAGATCTTGCATTTAAGTCCATTAATTTATTGTAGTGGATTTGTGTGTGTGTGTAGTGTAAAATAAGGGTCCAATTTTATTTTTTTCATTTGCATGTCCAGTTTTCTCAATACTGTTTGCTTTAGAGACTATCTTTTCTCTACTGTGTACTCTTGGCACCCTTGCCTAAGATCAATTGACCATATATGGATGGATTTATTTCTGAGCTTTCCATTCTGTTCTATTGATTTATATGTTTATGTTTATACCTGCTTCATAATTTCTAAGTTGCTGTAGCTTTGTAATTTATTTTGAAATCAGCAAGGGTTATGCCTCTAGCTTTGTTCCTTTCTCTAAAGATTGATGTGGCTAAAAAATTATTTCTTTATTTTTATAAAAAGTTCCATTGGAATATTCATAGGGATTGCATTGAATCTGTAGATCACTTTGTTTAGTATGGACATTTTCACAATAGTAAGTCTTTAAATCTATGAACATGGGATGTCTTCCCATTTGTGTTTTCAATTTTTTCATCAATATGTGTACTGTTCAGTATACAAAGATTTGTAAGATTAACTAATATTTTACCTCTTTAGTAAAGTTTATCCCTAGGTATTTTATTTCTTTGATGCTTTTAGAAATTTTTTTGGCTACTTTGTTTTACATACAATGGAATATTTTTCAGCCTTAAAGATACATAGTTATGGTATAGAAATACAACTAATTTTTGTATGTTAATTTTGTATCCTGCAACTTTACTGAATGTGTTTATTAGTTCTCACGACTTTTTCGTAGAGTGTTTAGGGTTTTCAATATATGTTAATGTTATCTGCAAGCAGGGACAATTTTACTTTTTCCTTTCCAATTTGGATGACTTTTTTTTCTTGGCTAATTGTTCTGGCCAGGACTAGAGTAAGCATTCTTGCCTTGTACAAGAAAAGTTTGTAATTATTCACAACTGAGTATGATGTATGCTATAGGCTTGCCATATGTGGTTTTACATTTCTGTTCCTAATTGCTTTTAATTGCATAAGATTTTTATTATCAAGTTTGTAATTGATACATAATATTTGTACATATTTTTGGTATAATTGTGAAATTTTGATACACACATAGACTGTAATAATCAAGTCAGGGTATTTAGAATATCTATCACCTTGAGCATTTATCATTTTATTGTGTTGGGAACATTTCAAATATTCTCTTCCAGCTATTTTTGAAATATAAAATATATTGTTAACTGTAGTCACCTTACTGCACTATCAAACATTAGAACTTATTCCTTCTATCTAATTGCATATTTGTACACATAAACGTACCTCTCCTCATCTCTCCCCCACCCCACCTTCACCACACATACCCTTCCCAGCCTTTGATAAATATTATTCTACTCTCTAATTCCATGAGATCAGCATTTTTTTAACTCCCACGTATGAGTGAGAACATGTGATATTTGTCTTTCTGTGCCTGGTTTATTTCACTTAACATAATGACCTGTGGTTTCATCCATGTTGCTGAAAATGACATATTTTCATGCTTCTTTTTGTCTGAATTCTATAAAAATAATGTATTTCTATTTGTAGTGTATTGAGAATTTTTATCATAAAAGGGTATTGAATTCTGTCCAACCCTGTTACTGTATCTGTTGAGATAATAGTGTGATTTTTATACTTCATTCTGTTAATGTGGTATGTACATTAATTGATTTGTGTATGTTGAAATTATACTTGTAGCCTAGGGATAAGTCTCACTTGATCACGGTGTATAATCCATTTGATGTGTTGCTTATTCATTTTTCTAGTATTTTGTTGAGAATGTTTGCATCTGTATTTATCAGAGATATTAGCATGTAGTTTTATTTCATTCTTTGGCTTTGGAAGTGGTCACTCCTCTTCAACTTTTGGATTTTTTTTTTAAAGGATAGGTGTTAATTATTCTTTAAAAATTTGGTAGAATTTACCTATGAAACCATCTTTTCCTGTATTATTTTTGCCAACGTGATTTCATTTTTCATCCTAGGGAAGCCTGAGAAATATCAGGTTGCAAACCTAAACTATGTGGAAATGTGGGCAAAGGGAATAGTAGAACAATCTCAATAATTAGGTTCCAGTTAGACAACATTTTATTATACTTTAGTTGTTGAATATGTTTTATAAAAATGCCTTTATTCTCCCCAAGGAGGAGCCAGTGGTGTGCTGGATCCAGTTTACAGCGACTCCCTAGAATCCACATGTGCATCTTTCCCAGATCACCTTTAAGTGACATCATGTTGACAGCTTGAAATCAGCCATGATGACATCATTTATGCCATGAAAATTGGGACATTACACAATAGGATGTTTTTTTCTTTTTTGAAAAACCAGTCATTTGACACTTACCAGTGCAACATTTGGAGGACTAAGAGGCTAAAACACTATGCATTACAGGTATTGAGACTTAAGTCATTTTTACCAGGTTCCCAGGCAGACAGACTCTAAGATAAAGATTTCTATGTAGAAAATTGTATTAACCATGTCTTTTATTTTCCATAATGTCATAGTTTGACAACTGAAGTGGTTTCTTGCCCTCCCTCAGAACTAAGGCATCCATCCCACTAGCTGCTGAGAATACTGGTGACTCAGTAATTAGCAGATCCCACTCTGGGTAATGCCCTCAGGCAAAGAGCTTCTTCAAAGCCCAAGGTCAAGTTTCCTCTCTAGAGTCTGGACATGCCCTACCCTCATCAATACTGGGTTTTGAAATGTTTCTAAGGGAGGGCTATGGAGGTGCACCTCTGCTCATACTATATTATAGGAAGATAAAATCATCTGCCAAATGCTATCTAGCTTATACAATTGATGAAATTTCTGATGAAGTCAACATCACTGAAGAGAATAAATGCTGTAGTTCAATAGGTGCTAAAAGTTTATGCCGAATGTGTAGTCAAATATTTCCCTTCAGTCCTGGCAGAAAAATAAATTAGCCATTTACAACTTCGCAAAATCCAGCACACTGTGAAGATTTATCAGCTAGATCGTGAAAAAAAATTGATGTCTTTGACAAAACAATTAAAATTAAAAATTGGTGCAGCTGAAGTCCAAACAAAATAAGCTTCAAGAGCATAATAAATGTGGACATAAAAGTTGGTTGAATCTTGCTCTTTCTCCCTCTCCTCTTTTTTGGCTCTAGACTTTCATATCATTTTGAAGATTGGTGATTGACTGAACAGGATAGGCCTTAAAGACTGCTAAGTTTTAGGAAAAGATGACAAAGGCTGATTAAGCTCTTCATCCTCTAACAATAGTGAGCCTGGGGCATGTAGCCAGTGCAGATCCTGAGTGGCACCAGTGTGATTCTAAGAAAATTTTCTGTTGTTCCTAGTTGTTTTATCTCAGCATTTAGACAATCAACGTGCAATCAACAAACCTGCACATCGTGGCACATGTACCCTAGAACTTAAAGTATAATTTTAAAAAAAAGAAGATGGTTATATTTTTGAACACTGGCTCCTCTATGAGTCTTAAATGGACATATAGATATAAATACTTCTACTGACTGTGACACTGTTAGGTCATCTCAGGGCACAAAGATCAAGCATCTCGGCTATAATCACTCATTATACCTACAATCACTTACTCAAGTGATTCAGGATAGATCCAACAGGAAAGCTGGGTCCTGATCTCTTCAAAGCAGGGAGGACATTAAGAGAGGGTGTGGCAATTCCTCAAGGATCTAGAACTAGAAATACCATTTGACCCAGCCATCCCATTACTGGGTGTATACCAAAAGGATTATAAATCATACTGCTATAAAGACTCATGCAGACGTATGTTTATTGAGGCACTGTTCACAATAGCAAAGATTTGGAACCAACCCAAATGTCCATCAATGATAGATTAGATTAAGAAAATGTGGCACATATACACCGTGGAATACTATGCAGCCATAAAAAAGGATGAGTTCATGTCCTTTGTAGGGACATGGATGAAGTTGGAAACCATCATTCTCAGCAAACTATCACAAGGACAGAAAACCAAGCACTGCACGTTCTCACTCATAGGTGGGAATTAAATAATGAGAACACTTGGACACAGGAAGGGGAACATCACACACCTGGACCTGTCATGCAGTGGGGCGAGGGGGGAGGGATAGCATTAGGAGATATACCTAATGTAAATGATGAGCTAATGGGTGCAGCACACCAACATGGCACATGTATACATATGTAACAAACCTGCACGTTGTGGCACATGTACCCTAGAACTTAAAGTATAATTAAAAAAAAGATGGTTATATTTTTGAACACTGGCTCCTCTATGAGTCTTAAATGGACATATAGATATAAATACTTCTACTGATTGTGACACTGTAAGGTCAACTCAGGGCACAAAGTTAGTGGAACTGCTGTCCAGGGTAAGTCCCCATGGAGAATCAGCTCAACCCTTCTGTTTTAACTGTGAGTCATTTGACATCAGACAGATACGGTCTGTGTATTCTCTACCCTGCTAACCCTGCTGTCCTCTGTTCACAAGTCACAGAAAAGGGAAATTTGGGGATGCTTTTTCATTTTGATTCTTTCTAAGTCAATTTTCTTTTTGTACTATGCTCCATCATTAGCTTCTGTGAACCCCCCTAACATCTAATCATCTTTCCTTTTAATGTCTTGCTATTATGTAGCCTCTGCATCCTCTTGGGTCTAGAGCTCAGTGGGCTCCTACCTTTATGTTGCTTGTATTTTCTGGATTTTCTGGACTATTACCTACATTCTATACTTTTTTAAATCTTCCTCATTCTTTGGGTCTCAGTGAAAATGACTCTTTCCCAGCTAAATCAAGCATCTCTGCTATAATCAATCATTATACCTTATAATTTTTATTTGGAGGCCGTGTCATGTTTTGCATTTATGTATATATGCATAGACATAGTTGTTTAATTCTTTGCATATTGTACTAAACTTTAAGGTTATCAAAGGCAAGAACTTTGTGTATTTGTTTATTGCTATATTCCCAATGCCTCACATAGTACTTGGCATTTAGTAGACATTGAGTAAATAGTTTGTTATTCAATGAAATGATGACAGATTTCTTATTCTGTCCTCTGAGGGAAGGCTGTATTAAGAACCATATGAATATGAACTAGTGGTTTAATAGCAATTGAATGCACCTTTTTTCACAGATTCTCTGAGCTCGCATAGCAGCATCACTTGCATTTTTCCCAGTTGCAGTCTGGCCATCAGATCTGCAGAGCTTTGAAAGGGGTTGTTGGGGCAGAATGAGAGGATCTACCAGCCCATGAACCCTGACCTGGGCCTTCCTGTTGTTGCTTTCTGAACCTGACTTGGGTGCTCAGGGTAAATTAATTATTCTATTACTGTCCAAGAACATTTGGGAAAGAACAGTTGCAAAGCCTGATGAGTCCCTGAAGAAGCAAACAAGTCCGGATACTGTTGACTTGTCAGGGTGCATTACAGAACTTTTAAAATGCTTGCAGCTTTGGCATTTGATTACTCTCAGTACAGTCTCTGAAGAGGCATTATCTCAAATGTACCTTTAAAAACAAATTTAAATACAACTTGATGGCTTCATCCCCTCCCGTCCTTTGCTTGCATTTGGGAATAAGCCCAGTCAGGTTTTGGCCAACCCACTCTTCACTGTTCTGGTCAAATAATACAACCTGTTCCATGAGAATGACTCAGATACTGTTACTGGCTGACAAGTAAGAACAGGAACCATCTTTTTCCTCTTTTCTTCCCTCTGGAGCAGTCATCTACTAATCCCAGGTGATTTCCATAGGCAGTCTATTTATAGCTGGTATTTCATGATTCAAGAGGTATAATGTTTTTTCAAGGGACCATTTCTAACCATTCTGTCTGCATTCCAACGGCAACTCAACTTTTTTTTTCTTTTTAAATTTTCAAATGCTCTAAAGAACAATTGAACAAAGTTCTTAGGAAACATAGTCTCCGACTTCACTTTGTGGGTATTTTCTCCAATCTCTTATTTCCAAGAAGAATGTTTTTTATAAATAAATAGCTATATTGGACCTGGACAAGGACTGTTAACTGAGTTGCAGTCAACCAAACCAGACAACCTGTTGTTTTAGAAAGAAACAGTGGCTGCTCTCATTTGTCTTTTAATTTTCACAGTATCTGTTAGGTGAAATTTGATTTTAGATTAAAAGACAGGATTAAATGGATTTGTTCTTGAATCTTCTGTTTTTTTTTTTTTTTAAAAAAAAACCTCACTATATCCATTGACTTTAGGAAAAATTAATTGCAATAGTTCAGCATGGAGGGAATTTTACTTTTGCTTTTCTAATAAATTATTCATACAGCTTAAAGGATGCTAGGAAAGATTTATATGAGTATACTCAATAGGCATGCACAGCAAAATATATTTTGCTGTTTGCCTAATCTTCTGGTTTTATGTTAAAACCTTTAATTTAATTTTCCCATTAACATCTAAAGCTTGACTGTGAACAAAATGATCCAATATTAAGGGTGGCTTTGTGGCATTTAAATTCCATTTCCCCTCTTATTTTACCCATTCATAGTAAGGGAAATTTTTGAAATTAAGTATACATTTAGTTATAAATGGGACAGGAGGCCAAAATCAAAGTAGTGTCACCTGCAAAGACTCTCATAGTCTGTTAGCAAACTACAATTTCTCTTCACTGCTTTTGGGATGAGAGAATTAAAACTTGCAAAGGAAATTGTCAGCATATTTGCCAAAGAGTGCTTCCAATTTATTAAATTTATACCAGGCTCCCCTTTTATATTAAGTCTTAAATCTCATTCTCAGAACTCAAAAATCTTTTTTCAGTATGAAGGTCATTAAGTTTAATTAAATGGAAATCTTTTTTTTACACTAACAAGAAAATGAGGATTAGTCTCAATAACTTTCATTAAATAAATAGAGCAAATTAAAAATTATAATATATCTTTAGATAGACCTAAAATGGTCTCATCAAAAGCCTATTAGATGACAGAAAGGGAAGTGTCTCAGTAGGTTATAGTAAAAATGTCCCTAGAATCCAGAGGAAAATGCATTTGTTTGCTGAGCTAGTTTTCTGTGGTTGATTTTACTTCACAAACGTTTTATTATACTTCCATTATAATAAGAAGGCAAATATAACATCAACTTTATAGGCCTTGATTAAAATAACTCGTTTACTATTATCACAATCTGTATTTGTATAGCTTTTGGCAATTTACAAAGCACTTTTATAAATGACACCTCTGTTTGAGTGGCTTACTAAAAATAGTATACACTTTAGACATAAATGTGCTGTATTAAATTTTTTTCTCTACCACTTACTAGCTCTCACTTCAGAAAAATGACTTCAAATCTCTGAGCCTCAGCTGTCTTATCTTTAAGTAGGGATAGTAATTCCAAACTTGCAGGGATGTTGTGAAATATTAAATCTTCCAGTCCATGAATGTGGGATGTCTTCTATTTACAGTCATGTACCTCATAATGATGTTTTAGTTAATGATGCTTTGCATATATATTAGTGGTTCCCTAAGGTTATAATGAAACTGAAAATCTCCTATCACACAAATACTAACATTATGCTACTTTTTCTTTATACAATTCGGTACAGTAACATGCTGTATGGGCTTATCTCTAGAAGCAATAGGCTATACCAAATAGTTTAGGTTTATAGTAGGCTACACCATCTAGGTTTGTGTTAGTATACTCTATAAAATTTGCACAATAATATAGTCACCTAACTATGCATTTCTTAGAATGTATACCCATTGTTAAGTGATGAATGACTGTATTTTTGTCTTCAATTTATTTCATAAAGTTTTCTAGTTTTAGTATACAGATATTTCACGTTCTTGGCTATGTTTATTTCTAAGTATTTTATTCTTTTGGTGCTATTATAAATGTTTTTTTTTTAAATTTCCCTTTCAGAAATTCATTTTTGTTGTAAAGAAACACTACTAATTTTTATATGTTAATTTGGCATCCTGCAACTTTACTGATTTAAAAAAAATTCACAGGCTTATTGTGTAGTCTTTACGGTTTTCTACATATAGAATCATGTCATTTGCAAGGAGAGAAAATTTTATTTCTTCCTTTCCAATATAGATGCCCTGTGTTTCTTTTTCTTGCCTAATTGCTTCAGCTTGTACTTTCAGTACTATGTTGAATGGAAGTAGCAAGAGTGCATATCCTTTCCTTGTTGCTGATGTTAAAGTAGAAGCTTTCAAATTTTTATTAGTGATTATGACATTAGTTGTAAGGTTGTCAAAAATGGTTTTTACTGTATTGAGATAAGTTTCTTCTATACCTATTTTATTTAGAGATTTTGTCACGAATAGATGTGGAACTCTAATGTTCCTTCCACATTTATTGAGATGATCATATGGTTTTTACCTTTTATTCTGTTAATACATTGTATCACGTTAATAAATTTGATAATGTTGAACTATCTTACATTCTAGGGATAAATCTCACTTGATCATGGTGTACAGTTGTTTTAATGTGCTGTTGAATTAATTTTGCTGTTATTTTATTGAGGATTTTTACATTTATATTCATCAGAGATATTTGCCTGTAGTTTTCTTTTCTTGTGTGCATGTTTTTATTTTTTCTTTCTGGTCTTGATGTCTATGTGATGCTGGCCTCATAAAATGAGTTTAGGAGTGTTTCTTCTTTTTTTTTTGGAAGAGTTTGACAAGAATTGCTATTAATCTTAAATGTTTGGTTAAATTTAATTGTGAAATCATATGATACTGAGGTTTTTTTTAACCCTCTTATTCAGTGTAATTCAATTTGTTGACATATAATTGTGCATAATCGTCCCTTTTGATCCATTTTATTCTGAAGCACCAGCTGTAATGCTTCTCATTTTATTTCTAATTTTCTTTATTTGCCTCTTCTCTATTTTATGTTAGTCTAGCAAAGGGTTGGCCAATTTTTTTTTTTTGAGACGGAGTCTCGCTCTGTCGCCCAGGCTGGAGTGCAGTGGCGCAGTCTCGGCTCACTGCAAGCTCTGCCTCCCGGGTTCACGCCATTCTCCTGCATCAGCCTCTCCGAGTAGCTGCGACTACAGGCACCCGCCGCCACACCCTGTTTAAGAAGGTCACTCTTAGTTTCGTTGATTTTTTTCTATTTCTAAATTTATTTCTGCTCCAGTTTTTATCATTTCTTCTGCTAACTTTGGGCTTAGATTGTGTTTATTTTTCTATTTAGTTTAGGTATAATGTTAGAGTGTTTTTTTGACATCTTTTCTTTTTTAAATATAAACCTCCCTCCTGGTACTGCTTTTGCTACGTTCTATACATTTTAGCATGTTTTGTTTTCATTTTTATTTATCTCGAGATATTTTTAAAATTCCCTTTTGATTTGATCTTTGACTCATGGATTGTTCAAGAGTGTGTTTATTCACAAGAGGTTCCCATCACCTCCAGTGTACTTTCGACAATTTGATTATGTCTTCGTGTAGATCTCTTTGTATTCATCGTATTTAGTGTCCTTTGGGGGTTCTTAAATCTGGATGTCTATTTATTTCCCCAGGTTAGGGAAGTTTTGGGCCAATTTTTTTTTATCAACTTGTCTGTCCTCTTTTCTCTGTCATCTCTTTATGTGACTTTTATAATGAATATTTTTGTCCTCTTACTAATGTTCCATATTTCCCTAAAGTTATCCTTTTCATTCCTTTTATTTTTAGCTCCTCTGATTGGATGGTTTCTAATGACCCATCTTCAAGTTCAGTGATTCTTTCTTTTGCTTGTTCTAATCTACTGATGAAATGCTCTATTTAATTTTTCAGTTTAGTTGATACTATTTAGTTCTATAATTTTTGTTTGGCACTTTTAATATTTTCTATCACTTTGTTAAAAATTTCACCTTATTCACTGCTCTCCTGAACTTAATAAGCATTTTCATGACCATTATTTTGAATTCTCTGTTGGGTACATCAAATATCCCCATTTCATTAGAATTTGTTTTGGAAGATTTATTCTATTATTTTATTTGGAACATAGTTTCTTTCTTTTCTTTGACTCTCTGTGTTGGTTTCTGTGTATTAGATGAAACATCCACTTCTCCCAACATTCACATGCTTTTTTGATATAGGAAATGATGCTTGCCAATCAGTCTCATGAGAGATTCTGGTGTCTTTCAAACCTCCGTGCTTGTCCAGCTGCTATTTTTCTTCCTAGTGGCCTCTAAGAAACTAGAGTATGCCAAGTCCTGTCAGTGCCCTGAAACAGATGAGATAGGATCCACTCCTTTTATTAGCCACTGGAAAAGTTCAGGTACTAGATATGTGATTCAATTTTTCTCTCTTTAGGGAGAAGCTGGAAGCTGGAGCTTATCACCCACTATCTCTTAACTGAGCCAGGAGGTAAGCTATGGCAAATGCTTGTACAGTCATTCAGACTTTTTGCTCTTTCAAACTGTTGCTTTGTTCTCTGTCACCCTCAAGGGGTCTGGAGAACACTAGGCCTCATTAACTTCCAGATACAAATGGGTTAGAGGCCAGTTCCTCAGGTAGCAAGCAGAAAAGTTGTGGAGCTAAAGGGATAGTCAAATTCCTTCTGTGGAAATGATTTTTTCACTGAAAGGAGCCAGGAGGAGGAGCAATGGGAAGTACCCACATGGCCATAAACTCCCAGGGAACTAGTGATTGCTTTCTCCATCAGCTCCAAGAAATAGGCAAGTTAGAAGTTGGATCTTCAGGTAGCAGCTGGAAAAGTCAAGGCTCCAAATATGTACTCTAACCTCTCCCAACTGGGAGCTGAGTTTTATAAGTGGTATAAGCCAGAGAGGAGTTGCAGAAAGCACCTATAGAGCCATTTAAAAATGCCACTTTGTTCTTTATAGACCCTGGGGGATTAGTGAATCCCAATGTGTCCAGAATTGGTGGGTTCTTGGTCTCACTGACTTCAAGAATGAAGCCGTGGACCCTCGCGGTGAGTGTTACAGTTCTAAAGGCGGCGTGTCCGGAGTTTGTTCCTTCTGATGTTTGGATGTGTTCGGAGTTTCTTCCTTCTGGTGGGTTCGTGGTCTCGCTGGCTCAGGAGTGAAGCTGCAGACCTTCACGGTGAGTGTTACAGCTCTTAAGGCGGCGCATCTGGAGTTGTTCGTTCCTCCCGGTGGGCTCGTGGTCTCGCTGGCTTCAGGAGTGAAGCTGCAGACCTTCGTGGTGAGTGTTACAGGTCTTAAGGCAGCGCATCTGGAGTTGTTCGTTCCTCCCGGTAGGCTCGTGGTCTCGCTGGCTTCTGCAGTGAAGCTGCAGACCTTCGTGGTGAGTGTCACAGCTCATAAATGCAGTGTGAACCCAAACAGTGAGCAGTAGCAAGATTTATTGCAAAGAGCGAAAGAACAAAGCTACCACAGTGTGGAAGGGGACCCCAGTGGGTTGCCACTGCTGGCTTGGGCAGCCTGCTTTTATTCTCTTATCTGGCCCCACCCACATCCTGCTGATTGGTAGAGCCAAGTGGTCTGTTTTGACAGGGCTCTGACTGGTGCGTTTACAATCCCTGAGCTAGACATAAAGGTTCTCCACGACCCCATCAGATCAGTTAGATACAGAGTATCGACACAAAGGTTCTCCAAAGCCCCACCAGAGCAGCTAGATACAGAGTGTCGATTGGTGCACTCAGAAACCCTGAGCTAGATACAGGATGCTGATTGGTATGTTTATAAACCTTAAGCTAGTTACAGAGTGCCGACTGGTGTATTTACAATCCTTGAGCTAGACATAAAGGTTCTCCAAGGCCCCACCAGAGCAACTAGGTACAGAGCGTCAACTGGTGCATTCACAAACCTTGAGCTAGACACAGGGTGCTGACTGGTGTGTTTACAAACCCTGAGCTAGATACAGAGTGCCGATTGGTGTATTTACAATCCCTGAGCTAGACGTAAAGGTTCTCCAGGGCCCCACCAGAGCAGCCAGATACAGAGTGTCGATTGGTGCACTCACAAACCTCGAGCTAGACACGGGGTGCTGATTGGTGTGTTTACAAACCCTGAACTAGATACAGAGTGCCGATTGGTGTATTTACAATCCTTGAGCTAGAAATAAAGGTTCTCCAAGGCCCCACCAGAGTAGCTAGATGCAGAGTGTCGATTGGTGCATTCACAGACCCTGAGCTAGACACAGGGTGCTGTTTGGTGTATTTACAATCCCTGAGCTAGACATAAAGGTTCTCCACATCTCCACCAGACTCAAGAGCCCAGTTGGCTTCACCCAGTGGATCCTGCACTGGGGCTGCAGGTGGAGCTGCCTGCCAGTCCCACGCCATGCGCTTGCACTCCTCAGCCCTTGGGTGGTTGATGGAACCGGGCGCCGTGGAGCAGGGGGTGGAGCTCGTAGGGGAGGCTCAGGCTGCACAGGAGCCCATGGAGGGGGTGGGAGGCTTAGGCATGGCGGGCTGCAGGTCCCAAGCCCTGCCCCGCGGGAAGGCAGCTAAGGTCCGGTAAGAAATCGAGCGCAGTGCCGGTGGGTCGGCACTGCTGGGGGACCCAGTACACCCTCTGCAGCCGCTGGCCTGGGTGCCAAGCCCCTCATTGCCCGGGGCCGGCAGGGCCGGCCGGCTGCGCCAAGTGCAGGGCCGCCAAGCCCACACCCACCCAGAACTCCAGCTGGCCCGCAAGTGCTGCGCGCAGCCCCGCTTCCCGCTGGCGCCTCTCCCCCCACACGTCCCCGCAAGCCAAGGGAGCCGGCTCCCGCCTTGGCCAGCCGAGAAAGGGGCTCCCACAGTGCAGTGGTGGGCTGAAGGGCTCCTCAAGTGTCGCCAAAGTGGGAGCCCAGGCAGAGGAGGCGCCAAGAGCAAGCGAGGGCTGTGAGGACTGCCAGCATGCTGTCACCTCTCACCAAGGCCCTATTAGCTCTGGAAATTTAGTAGCCAGACCCTCAGACAGCAGCTGGAAAAGTCAGGGAACTAATTGTATAGTTCAGTTTCCAACATGAAGATGAAAGGCTTACTTTTTTTCAGTGGAGCAAACCTAACAGAGGAGTATTGGAAAGTGTCCACATATCCATTCAAGTTCTCAGAGAACTAGTGACTGCCTGCCCCTTTAGCTTCGAGATGTGAACTGGTTAGACATCAGACTCTCAGGCAGCATCTGAAAAGGTTGAGAGGTTAGACATGCAGTATAACTCCTTCCAGGGAGAAGCTGGAAACTGAGGTTTATTGCTTTCTGACTGCACTGAGCAAGAAAGAATAGGTGTGTTAAGTGCACCTGTGCCTGTTTAAAACCATCTTATTTTCTCTTCTGTGGTCCCAGAA
Organism: Hylobates moloch; assembly: GCF_009828535.3. NCBI lineage: Eukaryota > Metazoa > Chordata > Mammalia > Primates > Hylobatidae > Hylobates > Hylobates moloch. The sequence continues at coordinate 122,069,907 of NW_026652281.1, read as the reverse complement.
TACTATTGCCTAGTGGTCTTTGTCAGCTTCTAGAGATAAGAAAGTTAAAAGTCAGTCTGTTGGGTAGCAGCCATCAAAGTTGGGACATTAGATGTGTTGTCCAAACCCTTTGCTCCTCAGGGAAAAACTGAGAGAGGAGGGTTCTCTCCCATTTGCCTGGTGCTGTGTTGGAAACAGAATTTATGGCTAAAGTATGTCTCAGCTTTTCTTATCCATTTTTAAATGGGAATTTTCTCAGTCATTTGGTATACAGGAGTCTCTTAACTAGTTTCTGAATTTTTCTCAGAGGGAATTGATCTGTGCATAGGTGTTTATTTGGTTCATCTGTGGGTGGAGAGAGAGTCCTGAGCCTCCTCTTCTGTCATCTTGCTGACGTCTCCAATTCTCTGATAGTTGTAAGGAGGTAAATGGTTTTGAAATTTGTGAGAAAGTTCCCAGGTAAACAACAAATTTAATAGCAAGACATGGCCTATCTGGTTCAAAAAGATGCCAGAGAAACCACTGATTTCTCCTCATTGTGACAATATATATTTATTCTAAATAAAATAGATTGACATTATAAATGATCCAGGCTTGCAATTGGAATGGTCCCTGCTCTTTTCACATGGCTCCATTCTCCCATTGTGTTCAACATAAAAATCACAAAATTGGTTTTTGCTCTCACGTAAATTTTATTTTTCATCATAATTATCTCTACTTTCTTTCAGGTCAATAAATGATAAAATATTATTATTAAAAATTATCGTATTTTAATATTCACAATTTTTATTTGTTAATAAATACTAACATGACCACACAATTCAGTTGACACAATTCAGTTTTTTGTTTGTCTGTTTTTAGAGATGGCCTCTCACTCTGTCACTCATGCTGGAGTGTGGTAGACCAATCACAGCTCACTGCCTCCTCCAACTCCTTGGCTCAAGCAATCCTCACACCTCAGCCTCCTTAGTAGAAAGACTACAGGCATGTGTTAGTATACCTAGCTAATTTTTTAAACTTAATTTTTAGAGGCGGGGGTCTCGCCATGTTGCCTAGTCTGGTCTTGAACTTCCGACCTCGAGCGATCCTTCTGCCTCAACTTCCCAAGTAAGACATAATTCAGTTTTAATCCATTTAGACTAGTTAGACATCATACTGTGAGGTGGCATATTTTCACACAAAGGTAGGGGCTTTGTGTGTATGTGTGTGTATTGACAGTTTAAATTATTTTTTAAAATAACAAAAGAGAAATTAAGAGTCATTTTGAGCTATTTTTCTTCCTTTATCCTTTTTATTGTTTCTATAATGGCAAAAATGAAAATAAAGGTAAAATAGTTTATTTAATCAATCTGGATTATAAACTTGTGGTTTTGTTTCTTTTCTCTTTTATTACTTTGGAGTTGTAAAGATGCAGTTTCTATGTAAGTGAGAAGTAGAATGGTATACGGCCTTATGAAACAGGTAACAGATAAGAAATTGTATTTTAAATAAATAACTTGAGAATCTTGAGTAGCCCACTTTTATCTGAGAGATTTCCATAATTATAGCATCTATTTCTGGAAGATGAGAAGGAACTCGTTAGCAACTTTGCTGCATATCATAAGATAATTTTGATTTTATCCCATTCCTGTGGGAGCACTTCTAGCTCACTGAATTGAAGAGAAAGAACAAACGCTTTATTGATCAATCAGAACTTTTTCTTACTGCCAGAGCCAATGAGTGTGGTGGCTTTATGGTTCGTAAATAATTTTTGCCTCACAATGCACATTGGTTGTACATTACTGGAAACTTTGTTTTCTTTTCTACTACCTTCACTTTTCTGTTAACTTTCAGTAGTTAATAATGACAATAAAAATAAGTGAGATTCTAAACATTATACAGCTGTTAATTTATTTAGTTTTCATAAAAACACCATGAGACAAGGAGAATTATTAACCTTATTTTAAAGATGAAGAAAATTAGTCAACGATGCATTAAATAACCTGTTAGTGAGAGTCAGCTAAGGAGTGGTCAGACCATGATTCAAATATTGGCTCTCTGGCTCCAGAGACTACATATTTTAAATATCATGGTCAAGGAAGTCCATATTGAGAAGCCGACATTTGAACAAAGACTTAAACTACTTGAAAAGTGAGGCATGTAGGTATCTGAGGATACTGCATTCCAGGCAGCGGAATAGCAAGTACAAGTACCCTGAGGCAGGAGCATCCCTACGTGAGAGAAAATTGAGTAAGGGACGAGTCCCAGCATTTTTGCTGACTACCTGGAAGAGTGTAGTTGCTATTATTGGAAATGGGGAAGATTTGGGTGCTACAGGTGTGATGGGACAGCCAGAAGTTCATTTTTAAAGAGGTTAAGTTTGAGAAATCTATTAGATATTCAAGAAATATCAAGTAGGCAGTCCAATACAGTCTGGGTTTAGAGGACAGGAATAATGTGGGCTTGGCATTAAATAAAGTAAATGAGGATGGACTGTCCATCCTCAGTCCAGGAACTGACTGCTCAACAATTATAGCCAGAAGATAAGGAGTTAGTAGCAAAGAAACTGAGATGGAGCACCCAGTGAGGCACAAGGAAAACATGATTGTGGAGTCCTGCTTTCCAAGGGAAGAAGGCCTTTCAATAAGGAGAAGCTGAGCAGGTTTCTCAAATGTTGCTGATAAGTCACATAAGGGAAAGACTTAGAATTGAGCACTGATTATAGCAATATGGACAACATCAGTGACCTTGACAAGATAATGTTTATTATAATGATTAAAGCAAGAATTTAGGAATGATTAACAATTTTTCCCAAATCATACATCTAAGATTTGTTAAAGAACAAGTAATTTTCCTTATCCTTATTGATCACATCTAACAGTTCTGTGGAAATGTTTTAAAATGATAAAATTTCTAAGTAAAATATAGAACTCAGTAAAAAAAAAAAGTTGAAGGACAAGGATGGATGTGCAAAGTCATGATCAGGAGAGAGATTTAAAAGAGAAGCACATCTTGAAAGGATGGCTTGGATAAACAAATATGATTGGGTTATATGCTCATATCTGGAAGCCCCAGAGCATCAGTTAAACCTAACTTAGGGAAAAGAAATGCAGAAAGCGGGGGCGGGGGAGGGGGAGGTGGGGATTTATTGGCTAACATAGTTAAAAAATTCAGGCATAGCTGAGTTGAGGTGTTACATACTGTTGTCTGAATTCAGTGAGGCTCCATTTTCCAGCTCTGCGGTCCTCTGTTTGAGTTTTCATTTCATGCAATCTCCCTAGTCATGTTGGTAACCAATGGCCCAAGGCTTACCTCTCACTGTCTAGCAGTCCCTCTGGAAGGAGCTTTTCTTTTTCAATAGTTCCTGTAAATTTCACATATTGATTCTGATTAGCTTGTGTTATATAGAAGTTAATAACTATTTGCTGTGTCCATGGAAATGGATTAGCTAGATGTAGATTTTTATCTCTACTTATTGGAAGTGGTGTAATTAGGCCAGCTATTTCCAAACCATAAGGAGTAACGAGTAGAGAATTATCCTTAGGAAAAGTAAGGTTCTAATACTATTCAAATGGGGAAATAGAAGTTGGGTATATTTTTTAAAAGATGTTCATTATATGAAATAAGGAAGATTTGGAAAAAGAGAATGGAGAAAAGTGGTTATGTAGAATTTACTAAATGCTTTACCTACATTTGTTGACAATTTCTCATTTAATGACAACCCCAAGAGATAAATGCTTATGTCGGATAAAACTGAGAAAAGGGAAATGATCTCTAATATTTACTTCAGAGAAAATGTGCCCACAGGACTAAATTATAATCTAATGTTTCAAACTTTAGGATGTTTATATTCATAATTATACACTGAGAAAAATATGTATGGTTCATCTCTGTAGCATTATAATCAACAGTCATGAAAACAGCCCTAAGCAAATAAATATAACAGAAAGATGTAGTCATATGATTTGATGTGAGTCTAGAGGCTCTCCAGCTCAATTTCCCCAGCAACTGAACCTCTTAGCTTCCGAAGGTGAACAATAAGTGATCAAGGTGTGCTAAGGGGTAATGGAGGAGCTCTAGGTTCAGCCGGGCAGGGGCAACAGCATTATATATTGTTTTTTAGTTTTCTCAATTTAGCCTCTCCTCTCCTCACTTCCTTTGGAATTACACAACACCTCCAAATCCGAAACCTTTCTGTTTATATGGCAGATCCTGGCTTGTTTCCTATGGGCTGCTGCACTTTAAGCAGGTAGAGTTCATCTTCTTTTGCTCTGCTAGTTTGTTGCTATCCTTCCATCCATTTCCTTCCTTTGAATGCTGTTGACACCTTTCATCCCAAGTCCTCTTGTCTGTCACTCTTTCCTTTTCTTTGTAGACTCACATCTTTATTTCTTCCACTGTCATTTTGTTCTTCTAGTGTTTTTGAGAGATAACAGGCATTAACATCTATATTCAATCTACCTCATTTGACCAGAGGCCCTTGCATCCATTTCTACATCCTTCCTTTACATGCTTAATAATTAGTAATACTAAGCATGTTATAATTAGTAATATTAAGCATGCTATTATAATCTTAATTAGTAGTCCAAAGCCCCATCTCTCAATCTCAGTAAATCTTCCCACCCCTAAGATGTATATATTTCAGTCTCTAAAGCCTTACAACATCCATACATTCCAGCATATTCCTTGGAGTAAGTCCTACACCTATATTTATTTGATTACCCTGTTTATAGGTTGGTCCCAACTCTGAAGTATCAACGTGTCAAACAGAATTTGCATTCTTATAACACTGTAGTTAAGATGGTAAAAAATGTATGGTGAAATTTAGATTCAATGTTTTTAGCTGTGGTCACCTATATTTCCAAGCACGTGAATAATGTGACTCATCCAAAGTTTATTCGCATTCTATCTGGAGTTTTCTAACTGCTATTGTAAACCTGTAATTGCCACATCTATGTAAAGCACATATAAGACACAATGGAAGATCAGAAAGGTTGTTATAAAATAGTGCTCAAACGAAAATGCCATGCATCTCTCCATGAGACTTTAATAACTAAGAAAAAATATACATTTGGGAAGGATACTGAATCATAGCACCAGGAAAGATAAAGCAACTTGAAGCAGCCCATTTCTTTTAGCTGTCAGTGAATTTTTGGTTGTTGCTTTGCTTTGTTTTTATAGCTTTCTTTGGCTCTGTAAAGTATCTTGACATACTGCCTGAGACCTCTGGCTTGCTATCTATTCCATTTTTTTTTAAGTAAGTGAGATGCCATTTTAAAAGGCACTGAGGCATCACTGTTAAATTACACCCACTGTATGTGCAGACAGCCATGTAGTGAGATCACTCCTACTTACTTGTTTGGCTTTAATTTATTTCTAGTTTAGGAGAGCAGTGGTGATCACTATGATGCCATAAACTTGATACTTAGATAGATTCAATATATGGAAAAATCTTTCTAACAGTGTCTAATTATTACTTAATATTTTACAGGTCAACAGTTTTACTGGGAATTCAGGTATTCTACTCAAATAAAAAATAAGTAATAACTTGGAACATAAGTTAATAACCTGGCATATTGACTGGCATATAGTTGCTCAATAACTATAAATTACTCCATTTCATTGAACACGTATTGCCAGTTCCTGCATTAAAACCTCTGTCTTAGCTGTTCCACTGTCCTAAATGCCCTTATTCCAGATATTAGAATAAAAAGCCTCTTTCTTCTCTTTCTAGTACCAGTTTAAGTATGCCTTTCTCAGAGAAATCTCCACTGATCACTGTCTCCAGAGTCAACCTCTTTCAAAACACCCATTTTATTTTATTTTCTGTATTCACCAGGGCTTGATATTTTCTTGATTATTAGTTCACTTATAAGAAGATAAAATTCTATTTTGTCATTTGTTTTATTCCCAGTGCCTAGGGCAGTTCCTGGAATATACAGGTTGCACATGTCTTCATATTTCATAGAGAAGGGGACCTTGCCTGATTTGTTCATTGTGGTAGCTTTAACGCCTTGTACATGATATGTCCTTTGTATATGCTAAATTCATTGATAATGACTTTCCTTTTACAGTTTAATGCCTAATTTTATTACCGTTTTGAAAGTAAAATACTCGGGAGGCCAAAGCAGGCAGATCGCCTGAGCCCAAGGCCAGCCTGGGCATTATGGCAAAACCCCATCTCCACTAAAATAAATAAATAAATAAATAATACAAAAAAAACTCAGCTGGGTATAGTGGCACATGCTGGTAGTCCCAGCTACTCAGGAGGCTGAGGTGGGAGGATTGCCTGAGCTCAGGATTTCAAAGCTATAGATCCACCACTGGACTCCAGCCTGGGTGAAGAGTGAGACCCTGTCTCAATAAATAAATAAATTAAGTAAAATGCCCCATTCTTGAGATTTACCCAACACAAATGAAAACTTACATTCACACACACACACACACACACACACACACACACACACACACACAAATTAATGTTTTTAGAGGCTTTATTTGTAAAGTGCTGAATGATAGGATAAAACATAAATTCTAGTGAATGGATTAAGAAACTCTGGTATGCATTCAACAGCATACTTCTCAGCAATGAAAAGAGACTACCAAAACACAAAACGAAATGGACGGATTCTAAGTGCATAATTCTATGTGAAAGAAGCCAGACTCAAAAGGCTGCCTACTCTGTAGTTCTGGAAAAGGTAATACTATAGAAACAGAAAATAGATCAGCAGATGCTAGGCCATGGGGATAGGGTGGAGTTTACAACAAAGGGCAGAGTGAGAAAATTTGGGGGAGTGAGGGCTCTGTTCTGTATCATGATGGTAGTGGTGGTTACATGCCTGCATGTGCTTGTCCAAACTAATAGAACTCCACTCAAAAAAGAGTGAATACTACTTTACATAAATTATATCTCAATATTTAAAAAGTAAATAGATAAAACATTATAATTCACTATAGTTCAAAATGACTAGGCTGTGATTTAGCTGCCTAACTATTCTGCTCTTCTAGCTTTGCCTTGTCTGTCCAATCTCTTCTCAAACAACAGGCAGTGTGACACTAAGGAAACATTTTACTCCTCCAACATCTTTCCAACTCAATTTTTAAAATGGCCGAGAAAGCCCTCCCTGATCTGCTGCCCGACTGTTTTGCTGATGCCATCTCAATCACTCTTTCCTCTTGCACTCTGCACCAGCCAGAACAGCCCCCTTGCCGATCTGGCAAGACACCAAGCTCCATGAGGACTTTGCAGTTGCTATTCTTTGCTGGGCTGCTCCCCTCCTGAATATCAACATGGCCTGTTCCTTCACACCCTTCAGCTCTATTTGCAAATATCATCTTATCAGAGATATTTTCCAGGACTATCCTGTACAAATAATACCTCCTTCCTCATATTCCATTTTACTTCCGTCTACAGAAAGATGTATTTAGTTTTTAAAAATCTGAGTACTCTTATTAGTATATAAGCTTTAAAAAATTTGAAACTATTTTTTATTACTATTTATCTATAGTTTATATGTATGAATAAATAAATGAACTTGGTCACTAATGTAAATGTGTTGGCAGAGACTGAGTAGATGCTCATAACACCCATTTCTTCTTCCTGAGGACATAGCTAATTCTCATTTCCTGTCAGCCTTGCATCTAGGGGGTCATATGACTAGCTCTTATCAATGTAATGTAAATAAAAGAGATACCTTACTGTTTGGTCTATGCAGCTATAATCAATTTGATTTCTGTTTGATCTCTCCCTCTTCTCTTATTCTGACACATGGATGACACTATATGATGTTAAATTCCTGAAGGCATTTGTTGAAGTTGACAGAGCCACACCATGAAAAGATTCTAGGTCCCTGAAGACTGTGTGTAGCAGAGGTCTTCCCTGCCTCCTCCAGTATACATTGTACTATATAACATTACTAAGAAATAAATCTTTATTGTGTAAAGCCATAACAACTTTGAATCGTTTAGTATGGATAGTTTTACTTATACTATATATAGTTTACTAATATACCTGGATTTAGATGTTTCCAATACAAGGTTTGCCACATCTGACCATAATGTAGATGCTATGAATCCATTTTCAGATTTTACAGTGGGGATAGTATATGCTAGCACTTCATAGGATGAAAATGCTGTGAACATAAAAAATGAAGTATAGAGAAATAATTTATATATTTTTAAAAGAATATCACAAATGTGAGTTCTGTAAAATGCCACTGTTTATACTTTGCTGGTTTAGGTTCTTTTTTCCCAGATAGTTCTTTACTGATTTGCTCAATATATAACATTTACTTATCTAGGTTTATTCTCCGTGCCAGCCACTATGCTGAATAGGAAAGATAATACCAACCTTTACTGTCAGTGAGTGGAGAAAACAACAATGAATGGTGTGAAAAGTACTTTCATAAGGGAGTCTACAGAGTTATGGCAATGAAAAGTAGGGAAACCTAACCCATACTTGGGATATTAGGGGTGGGTGTTGTTCCACAGGAAGAGACTTTAAGTTGTGTGAAGGAATTTATCTATTTCCTCCAGGTTTTCGAATCTAATCATGTATAGTTGCTCATAGTAGTCTCCAACGATTCTTTGTATTTCTGTGGTATCCATTTAACATCTCCTTTTTTTCTTTCTGATTTTATTTATTTAGCTCTTCTGTATATTTTATTCTTAGTTTGTCTAGCTAATGGTTTATTGATTTTAATTATCTGTTCAATAAACCAGCTTTGTTTGTTGATCTTTTTTTATTGTTCTTCAAGTTAAAAGCTGACAGAGACAAAGAAGGGCATTATATATATATAAAGAGATCAATTTAGCAAGAGAATGTAGCAATTATAGATATACATGTACCAAACACTCAAGCACCCACATATATAAAGCAAATATTAGATGCAAAGGGAGAGATAGATTCCAATACATTACTATTAGGAGATTTCAACACCCCACTCTCAGCATTGGACAGATTATTTAAACAGAAAATCACCAATGAAATATCAGATTTAAATGGCACCATAGACAAAATGGACCTGAAAAACATTTACAGAATGTTTCACCCAACAGCTGCAGAATACACATTCTTTTCTTCAGTACATAGAACATTATCTATGGCTGACCATATGTTAGGACACAAAACAATCTTCAAGAAAATTAGCAAATTAAAATCATATTAAGTGTGTGGTTGGAACATAATGAAATAAAACTAGACCAACAAGAGAAACATTAAAAACATTAAAAACTATATAAGTACCTAGAAATTAAACAACATGTTCCTGAATGGTGAAGAAAAAAGTTAAAAATAAAATTTAAAAGATTAATTGAAATAAATGAAGATAGAATCACAACATATCAAAACCTATGGTACAGAGCAAAAACAGTTATTAAGAAAGAAGCAGGTTTATAGTAAAAAAAAATGCCTATATCAAAAAACTAGAAAGATTTTAAATAAACAACTTAATGATGCACTCCAGGAAAAAGAACAGCAAGAACAAACCAAACCCACAATTCACAGAAGGAAATAAATACTAAAGATCAGAGCAGAAACCAACAAAATTGAGACGGACTCATTTTTATCACAGGTGCCAAGAACATACATTGGAGAAAAGACAATCTCTTCAATAAATGGTGCTGGGAAAACTGCATCACCAAGGATAATTCAATATATGCAAATCAATTAATGCACAAACCACCATGTTAACAGAATGAAGGGTTAAAATCACATGATTTTGTTAATAGATGCAGAAAAATAATTGGACAAAACACCCTTTCATGATAAAAATTCTCAATGAACTACAGAGATAAATGATTTGTATATACTATTTGACCATAAAAAGAATGCAATCCTATCATTTGCAGCAGCATGCATGGAACTGGAAGTCATTATGTTACGTGAAATAAGCCAGGTACAGAAAGAGAAATATCACATGTTCTCAGTCATATGCAGGAGCAAAAAAAAAAAAAAGATCTCATGGAGGTAGGAAATAGAATTATTGTTACTAGAGGCTGAGAAGGGCAGAGACGAAAGTGGGTTAAAACAAAATTGGTTAAGGTTAAAAAAATACACTTAGAAGATTAAGTTCTAGTGTTCAATAGCACAGTAGGATGACTATAGTTAACTATAATTGATTACGTATTTAAAAATAGCTAGAAGAGAAGTTCTCAAATGTTCTCAACACAAAGAAATGACCATTGTTTGAGATGATAGATTTTCTAATTTTCCTGATTTGATCAATGTACATTGTCTGCTTGTATCAAAATATCACATGTGCCACATAAATATGTGCAATTATCTTGTATCAAAAATATATAATGAGAATTCTCTGAAAGAAGGTTAACAAATAAAGGGAGGTCTTCAATCACCCCAGATATCTGCTTAGAAACACTTTCCCGACACTTTTATAGGGAGGGGAAATCTAAACAACAAAATAGATATTTTGCTTAATTAAGGACAAAGAGATAAAATTTAAGTGAGGCTGAAGCTCCAAAGAGGAAATAGATATGTAAGGAAAGAGCTCCATAAATCTGCGTAGACATACTCTTATATCTTTTGCTGAATACTAAGATATGCAAGTATAAGGTTAGGTGGACACTTTTTGTTAGATAAATTCTGCATTCTTTTTTGTTTAATAAAATGTTTGGCATAACAGTGATTCAATCTCCAGTTATGTCTCCTTGACCCAAGGTAGTAACTTGAAAAGTATAAAATTTATTCACTTTGTGGTTGTCTTCATATTCAGCAAGTTTGTTTTCCCACTGAATTCGTGCTTTCCTTTGTTCTGGAAGAACAGAAGATTGACCTCCAGAAATATCTTGTTTTAGCAAGTGGATAGATGAAATGATTAGGCATGGTATGGCTCTTTTCCATTTTAAATCCTAGTGATGATTGCTGGCAGAAGGCAAGAGTTATGTAGGTTCCACCTCAGGTGTGCAAGCACACTGCAATTAAGGAGAGTTACTCCTAGCCACCCAGGAGGAAAGAGGCTGATCAAAGTGTCACATTATTTACTTCCAGTGTAAACTATAATTCCCTGCTCAAAATATTACGATTTATTCAGTAAAAAGAGGGTATCAACAAAACCCAGACACATATTCACAAATTGTGGTCTAAGGGAATGCGAATAGCATAATTTATTTTCAGACAGGTAAACACATTGAGTGGCTTCTCCACACGCATCCTTATAAATAATTGTTCCAATTAGTGTTATCCAAATACTGTGCAAAGGCTCCAGTAAATATGCAATTTAAAGCAATGTAAGCAAGATGATTTTTTATGCTCAGTGAGATAAATCCAAGTCAGGCAGGGAAGGGGGTGCATGGCAGAGCAAAAGAGATGCAGGTAGCAAACCAATTTGAAAATTCCATCACCAAATTAGGTCAAAAATAAGAGTATAGTCTGTAGGCAAATCAGTGTAATTATTACTGTCATCAATACTTTATATTGAGCAACAATGATCACTAAATAATTTTATTTGAAATAAATCCCAAGATGTGAGACTTCCTTGACTGTATAGTGTAGAAAATAATAATTATGTAGAAATGACCACAGTGTGTCCTTAATATTCACATTGTGTTACTTTTTTCAAATGGCATTTAATGTCTAGTGTATCATTTTAGCTTCACAATGACAGTATAATATTGTTTAAGAGCTTTTGCCGTGAAGCTAGACTGCCTTGAGTTCAAATGCTGACTCTGAATATGAAGCTCTATAAGCTTCAATTTTCTCAGCTATGAAGTTTGAGCTAATAAGAGGATTTACTTCTTAAGGATGTTGACGATGAAAATCAATGAAGGACATGCAGAGAGTTTAAATAACTATAAAAAGATATTGGCTCTGGTTGCTGATGCAATCAGGAAACGAAACACATAGTCAGCATCTAGAATTCACTCTATCAAGCATGCATACTGCCTCTCCTATCCCAGGGGTTTGTGAGGATTTAGCAAAACTATGCAAGTGGGGCACTTAGCCCACTGTCTGGTGTGCAGCATTTAATGTCCAGTAGCTAAGAGGAAGAGAGAGAAGTTAGAGGAAAAGAAAATGGAAGATACCAGCTACTAGTACTAGATTAGAGGATTGTTTTTACAAATTTTTGCTGTAAAGGTCCAGAGAGTAAATATGTTCGGTTTTGTAGGATATATATTCTGTTGCAACTATTCAAATCTGTCATTATAGCCAGAAAGCAATAATAGATACACATACATGAATGGGTGTAGCTGCACCCCCAATAAGATTTTATTTACAATAACATGAATTGGGCTAGATTTGTCTCTTGCCATATGCCATAGTTTGGCATCTGGATCAGAGAATGAGAACTTGAAAACAGTCTTATGTTGAAGTTCAGTATTCTTTGCAGCTTCTCCCAGCTGTCACCCTCTGGCCTATTTTATTACTGGGAACAATGAGGGAATGAGACTATATAACCCCTTATGCTGTTTTCAGAACTGATGGGCTAAGAATCTGTGGTATCTCAATGCATCTGAAAATGGTTGAGTGACTGTTAACCAGACAAAAGCTTAAAATAATTAAAATGAATTATAAGCATGGTGGACATGGCTCCGACCACGGTAAAAACTATTCCTTTGACCCTCATTCTCTACTAAAAGTAGAATGTTATATTTGTTCAATGGTAGATATTATTACCTGGAAGCCTTTACACTTTACATTCACTGGCTTCTAGGTGCTGTTTGTAGGTAGAGTGACTATATGTCTTTGTTTGCTTGTGAAAGCTCCAGTTTATGCCTAACTACTAATAGCATCTTTCTCTCTTCTAAAAAACTGCAATTTGCATGAAAAAGGTGATTACTCTACTAATAGAAGATGAAACTCAATTCTATAGGCTTCTACTTCTCTTTGGAAGCTGCAAAATTTCTACACAAAGGACAGAGAAGGCACATCTAAAGGAATACATCCCGTCTTAGGATTCCCTCTATTTTAGCAAAAAATTATTGAGTATCTAATATATATCATGTACTGTGAAAGACACTGAGAATAAAATGTGCTCTCAGAAGTTCTCATTTTAGTTTTGAAGAAAGGTTGTGAAGGTTTACATAAACTAATTCTCCATGTGAAATCTTTAAATTCCACAGTCATCGGACTGCTTCATATATTTTCTTCATCATTATGTATTCCACGTGAGCCAAAGCCACACAAGGACAAATGCATGGTAAACCCTTTTACCCTTGTCACCAGTACCTGTTCATGCTTGTTCTGTACTAATTGAGCCCTAAGTAAATACTCTGGAATAAATTTCAGTCTTAGTCAAAAGTTTCCTCATTAAGCATTGATTTCTGTTATTCCTATATTGCACTGAGAAAGGGAAGTGAATTATTTTACAGAATTTGAAAGGCTTGTATGAGTAGCTACAAATACTTATCTTCTTACTCTATACTTTATTGAGAGTTTACTATATCCCAGGCTCCAGATTAAACTCTTATATACTATATAGCACTTAATCCTCACAATTGCCCTATGAGGTAGGAGCTAGTATTTTCCTCTATTTTATGAATAACAAAGTTGAAGCTCAAAGTGTTTAGAAAATTTATATGAGGTAACATAGCTAGTGAATGGTGAAGACAGGATTTCATCTCCCATTTGATTCCTATGAAGACTGAAAATATTATGTTAGGTATAGTACAATTTATAGAAACTTAATGATAGCATTGACTAAACTGCTTGATTTAATGCTACTAGTATCACTTCTACAAATATTGCATGGATTGCATTTATCCTAAAAGTGATTTTTTTGTTTATCTAAAATTCAAATTTAACTAGGTGTGCTGCATTTTTATTCACTAAATCTGGCAACACTATCTGTTACTCATCCTGTATAGGATATTAAACTAGGAAAACATAAAGAAGCCCTAGCACCATTCCCATCTCAGTTGTTCTACATCACATCACTGATGTCATGGTCATGGCTATATTTGTACAAAGAAGATGTTCCAAGTGCAGTTCCAACAAAAGACGATGAAAGCATTGTTTATGTTTTATTCAGCTCTCGTGGTGTAGATTATTTTGTCAACCAGAAACTTGAGTACCCAAATGTCCCTTGAGCAATCAATATATCAAGTGTTGTTTCCCCACTGCTCGAGTTAATATCTGAGTATAATCCTTCTAGATTTCTTTTTATGGGGAATGAGATGCAGTAGAGTTCAGTTGTATAAATGAACTGCATGTAAACTACAGCCATAGCCACAAGCAAGTAGGAAGGGTACCAGCCAGGAGCCTAACATATGCTGCCAATGTGAAGCCTACAAAGAAAGCTGAATTCCTCACTCAAAAATCCTGCCATCTTCTTCCAGAGACATTAAAACAATTGCATACAAAAATTCTTACATGGAGAATGTTTGCCACATTTTTGGCCCCTAGGCTTCTAATTCCAACTTCCTAAAAGTACACCAGATTTCCTTTGTAAAACCACCCTTCATTTTAAACCAGATTTGTTTAAGTCAATGACTATAAAATTCGCGACATCATTCCAGCTAAACCATTTCCTCAAAGAAAGACATGATACAGTCTGAACCAATGAGATGGAAAGAGGCATTTATTTCTGGAGAGAAAAGCATCTCCTTTATTCTATGAGAGCAATCATAAGAAACGTTTTCTCTTGTGGGTCTCGTGGTTCAGATGCTCTGGATGCATGCTCTATTTTACTATCATGAGGAGGGAGAGGCTAGAACCTCCAAGGGCCATGTTTGTGATGTCTGAGTATAAAGCTGATGCCACAGAAGGCAGAAAAAAGTGACTCATGAAGTAGCTATGCTCTGAGTGACACCATTTGAACTTCTGGATCAAGATTCAGCTAAAGTGTCTAGATGTTTTTCCTCATGAGCCGATAAGTCATCTTTGCAGGTTAGGCCCATTTGAGATGGATTATATTTTGTCACTTGCAATACAAAGAGACTTAAAATTGACAGATAAACCTGTGTCTATTCATTTGTATTTCAACTTGCACCCACTTCAGAAAAAAATGTAAAGAATAGAACACAGATTAGAACCGTGTGATAAAGAAAATGCGCGCGCGCGTGCATGTGTGTGTGTGTACAGGGGGAGACATTTAGATATAAAATGAAGCCAGAAATTAGGGTCAGATAAAAGTGCTCACTGAAGTTTTTCCTCTTGCCATGAGTAGACTAGATGTTTGTTATAAACTTTCTAGCATGCAACACAAAGGAGTAGCTTATTTATTTATCCAGTTCGATGTTTTTCAGCTAAATGTTGACAAATCGCTTAGGAGAATCACAAGTTGTAAATATCTAAAAAGGGAAGTTAATAGAAGGGAAAATAATCACTTTCTGGTGGAGGACTTATGAAAAGTTCCCTACAGAAGGTCAGTCTTGAGCTAAGCCATGAGAGATGGGATAGGGTGTGTATGGAGGAGGACAAGGAACATTTCAAGATGGGGAAACAACATGAGCAAGTTCATGTCTGGGGTGAAGTTGCACAGAGGATGGTGAGATTAGCATAAACGAAGTTTGGAGACATGAACAGCTATTTTAGAACACAAGCTCAACTGCAGAGTGGTGTGAAAAAAAATCCCACAAAACCGCCAACACATACACACACAACTCTAATCTTAAGAGTAGATGTTATCTAAAGGTTATCAACTAAGAATAAAATTGCTTAGAATCTGAAAATATATTCATGTCTGTAATATTGGTTTGATTAAAATAGAAACAGTCTACAATAAATCTTGATGAAAGATAAAACTGAGAATAAACACACTCCCCTGCAAATAATAACATATGGAGCTTAACTCTCCTGCTGTGTAAATTAGCCCTTAGGAGTAATTGAGGTAATTTTTACTCCTTAACCCAGAGATTTAAATATTTAATAAAATAAGTCTTATTTGCACCCTGTCAGAATTATACATCAGAAGTTTCAACATTGTTTTTGTAATCTCGTAGGATACAGAGTGGAAAATAATAATAGAATCATATGTTCAGAGGTAACAAATTCCCACTGTCATCATTCTTACTGGAATGCTCTATTAACTGGTCCTTTCACATACTTACATTATAATGCCCATAAGTTACTCAGAAATCATGAATTATCAATGGATAGTGTGTAACACATAGCCACTAAACACTTGTGGATTTCAATCATATTTTCATACAATTATCATACTAGCTCTAAGACCTTGAACAAGTGATTTAACTTCCCTCAAACTCAGGTCTCTACTTTGCAAAATAGGTGCTATAATAACTTCCTACCAGAATTTTATGAGAATTAAATGAGAACATATACAGTAAGTGCCTAGCAGGAGTAACTGTCATTTGAGCAATTACTGTGGGCCAGTGTCCTAAGCAACTTAAATAAGTTATGTTAATTCTCATTAAAACCCTAAAGAGGTTTTTCCCTTTTTATAAATGAGTAAACTCAAACCCATAGAGGTTTACTAATTTACCTAATGTCATTTTTTAAAAAATCATACATATTGCTTCTCCATTTAGGAGATTACTAAAGTGACACCATTCACATGCCAAATTAATAAAACTGATTGCTATTTCTAAAGAACCAAGTAAAAATTTACATATAATGAAATTGATTCTTAAAGAACTTTTTGAGGTAGCTGAGGTCACAGATTATTATAATCTCTATTCTACAGGTGTTCATAAGGAAGCCATAGTGAAATTTAATAAATTAACTCAATGGTTTATTATGGGATAAATTATCTTTATCTAATGATTACCTGGTTCATTGGTTTCCAAGCTTTAGTATTTCTGAGAATAATCTGGGAGAACTTGTTAAAATACAGACTACTAAGCCTAACCCTTAGGGATTAGATATGGAAGGGAGGTCTATAAATTTTCATTTTAATAGACACTGCAGGAAATATTGATATAAGTTGTCCACAAGCCACGTTTTATGAAAAACTGATCTGGAAATCAGTAACTAATTGAAATCAGGGACTACACCTGGATGACTAAAGGACTTACTGAAAAGAAAAAAGCCAAAGGCAAAATAAAGGGGTAGAGTGGCTACTTATTGTTTGCCTCTGTGGCAACAACCCAAATTTTTCCAGTGGACATTCATCCTTCCTCCTCTCTCTGTCCATGGCTCTGTGTAGCACCTAAACCCACCTCCAGAGTAGATCACGTGATTTAGGTCTAAGCCAATCAGCACATCAGATTACTACTGCATGCCATGATTGGTTCAAGCTGGCCAAAGCAGATCCAATCAGAGTAAATCAAAGAACTAATGGAACCACCAGTGAAGGGGGTCTGGTCTGTCTTCCTGATGCAAGTGGGAATACTGAGGAGACGGAAAGTTATTACAGACATCTTGCCACTTCTTAGAAGCTGACATAAAGCAAAAATCATAATATCACTTTGTACCACATAAATACATACTGTACAATTATTAATATTCAATATATAAAAAACATATTTTTTTAAAAAGATAACATAGCAGAATTCAAGTCCTAAGATATTGTTTGAAGTCTGAAGCTACCCATGCCTGATGTCACAATGTACCTCTGGACTTCTGAGTCTTGTGAGCTAGTAAATTCACATTTCAATTTGAGCCAGTTTCACTTGCAACCCGTAGAGCTCTGATACAGATGGTTTTCATCTAAATTTAGGGCCATAATAGATAGAAACGCACTGGGTGGCAGGTTTTAAAGAGAGAGCCTTCTAAAATTGTTTTAAGGACAGCCATCAGGGTCTTAGGCTCATAGTGATTCAGGAATTTTAAAAAATACATGTGAGTATTGTTCACTGAGTATACTGCATCAGAACTTATGCTAAGGACTATAACCTTTAATCCTCAAATTAACCTTTTGTGGTAAAGACTATTATTATCCCTATCTTATTTATGAGAAAAACGAGGCTTAGAAAGATTAAGAAACTTGTCCAAGATCATGCAGTCTGTAAATAGTCGAGTTGAGATAGATCCCTTGCTGCCTCACTGAGATATTCACCCCTGCAGTATATCATCTCTAAAATTTTTAGTAGTTTCAAGCTACTGTAATAAAGCTTGCTCAGGAAAATAAAATGCCTTGGAGAATTTGCTTTTTTCTGAATTTAAACTGTAACTTGACTCCTTTATTGGGGACAAGGGGAATTTATAACACATTAAACCTATCTTTCTATTATTCATGACTGGCGGATCATTGTTTATCTCAGTTGCTTCCTGTTTTCTAGTGGTTTAACATGTTTCATGAAGGACCTGGAGTATTATTTTGATCTGGCTGTCGGTAGAGTGATGCAGATGAAAACAAATGGTAGTGGGGATTGCCACATCTACATGTGCTTCAAAGGGCCTTATCCTTCCTTCAGGCTTCTATGTCTTCTATGTGCTTATAAATTGATGCTCTTCCTCCTTTTGTTCAATTACTTTATTATCACTAGCCCATACATGTTTGTATGTGCATCAAAGTGTACATTCAACTAGACAGCAAACTGGCCAGCCCACAGATTTCATGATTGGAATAAGGTGATTTGATACAAAGGGATGTGGCTTGCTGATGTCCTGGATGCTAAATGCAGCATCTGCTTGTGATAAACATTACTACCTCTTGTAGCAGAACCATTTGATGCTGCAATCTGCCAATTTTAACATGTATTTGGGTTATTGAAAGGAAACTATTTTTTAATTACCTGGGAATTGTTTTTGACTAGTCAGCATTTGTGATGTTATATTGAATTATGAAAGTAACTTAGAATGTCAATGTTAACGTGTTTTAGATGACAGAAATTACAATGATGATACTTACCTAAATGCCAAGCCATTATTTGTATATTTTATACGTGTTTTCCCATTCATTACAGACAAATTGAAAAAAATGGCTCAGGAAGTAGAGGCTCAGGGTGGTTCAGGGGACTCACTAGTGCGTTGTGAAGCTTGGATGAAATCTATGTCTGTTTGTTCTTAAACATTTAATCATGTATTATATTATTTAATCCAGTGTTTCTCAGTTTAGTGCATGTCACAATCACCTGGAGGGCCTTTTAAAATACAAGTGGCTGGGTCCTGCACCAGAATTTCGATTCAATCAATCAATGTGGGATGTGCCGTGATAATTTGCATTTCTAATAAATTCCCCAGTGTGGCTAATGTTGCCTACTTGAGTACCATACTTGAAGATCTACTAATCTAGTCCAACTGCCTCACTTTAGAAATAT
This sequence comes from Hylobates moloch, assembly GCF_009828535.3. NCBI lineage: Eukaryota > Metazoa > Chordata > Mammalia > Primates > Hylobatidae > Hylobates > Hylobates moloch. The sequence goes on along the minus strand of NW_026652281.1, from coordinate 122,050,833 downwards.
AAAACCAAGACTTGGAAAAGGGAAATGACCCCCCTCAAGATCAGAATGTGAATTAATGGGCAAAAGAAAACTCAAATCTAGGGTCTTCTCATGCTCAGTCTCTTAGATCTGAGGAAGCAACTGTCCTGCATCCCTTTTACATTTACAACACAGAGAAATGTTTGACTAAAGTCAGAAGTAATAACTCCTCTGAATTATGCCCTTATTCGGCAAGTTGGCAGCCAATTATGAATTATAGTTAATTAACTTTCTTTAGTCTTCAATTTCTATAAAATTGGGGTTGCCAATTCCTACTTTGCAGCACTGTCATAAGTACTGGAAATAATTAGAAATTTTCCCCACTGGAATATAAGCTCTATGAAGTCAGGTACTTTGTTTATCTTTGTTTCTAGCTGCATTTCTACACCCAGGAAAAGTGCCTCACACATAGTAGGCATTTATAAATAATTGTGATAAATAAATATAAATACTCGATACATCATAGGAACTCAATAAGTGGTGGCTTTATTGCTATTTTAATATCATCTTGATTATCAATTGCCAGTTTCCTGATTTTTTTCCTATTCTATTTTCTCCCTTTCAGATTTTTTTGACATTCTCTTTACCTGCCAAGCCCTATCATATTTTCTGGTAATGATGTTTCCATTTTATGACTTCTGAAAAATAGACCAGATGTTTAGCTTGCTTTTTTGTTATTCTTTCAGCAAATTCACACTGCAGCCATTGATCTCTGGTTTTCAAATGGGGAGCTCTAAATTACTGCAAACATTGTGCCTTGGCTGCCTTTTAAATCTTTTCAAGCAGTCAGCTTTGAAGGGAGGATGGCCATTAGTCATTTGGGACATATTTTAATCTGTGAGATAATAGCGAGGCATCTTCTCCTACAGGGTTGGAAGTGGCTCTCCCATTGCCCCACACACCTGTCCTTCTTGCCTCAGTAAACAGTCAAACAGGAAAGAGGATTTACTGAATTCATTTTGTAGCACATTCTTCAAGCCCAAGATGGTTGGCACTAAGTATCCAAGCTGCTTGTGAAAGGAAGCATCCATGTGCACTGATCTAAGACATAGCTTTGAACAGTTAACAGTTTCTGGAGGAAAATAGTGACAGAAGGGGAATAATGTCCTGCCAGCTCTAGATCCATAGTTCTCAATTCTGGTTGCATGGTAGATTCATTGGGAGAACATTTTAAAAAATCTGAAGCAACAGACATTATTTCAAGGGTACTAGAATCAGAATCTCTGAGGGGTGGGTTCCAGACTCCTGTGTTTCTGAGCTCACTGGTTGTCCACTTCCCTCCAAGGGCCTGTTTGGGTGTTGCAGACATTTTTCATGGGCCCTCAACATAGTGAAAACACTAAAGCCAAACTAGCAGGATTTTCAAAATTCTAAACTTGGTCCTTTGATAAAGCTTATTCTTTATTCGGAGAGAAGACATTCTCCTTTATATTAAAAAATCATTAACCATCATTAAATAGATAAAATGCTGCTACAACTCAGTTTGAAGCAGTCTACATATTATGAGAAGGAGCAAGATTGTAATGAAGCCTGTAATTGAGAACATCTGCCCTTCTGGCTTCAATCTAGAGATCATGTTTGAAGTCACCGGTTTCCTTTGTTTGGAACAGAGACATGTGACAATCTCAATATGTATTGCCTGTATCTTCCTGTCAGCCATTACGAGGGTGTCACTCTGAGGCTCAGTTTTAGCTGTTCTGGCAGAAGGATATCTATTGCTTTTGGGTGCCATCTAGGTTTTCCAACATGACTTTCATGTGTGACAATCAGCCTATACTTTAAATCAGATTATGCCAGACGTACACTGTAAATATTCTGAAGGTCCATATGGTGACATATATGAAATGTATTTAAGGACATAGGAAAGAACAACTTAATTTTATTTACATAAATTTTGTTCTTCCTGTTTTGCCTTCAAAATATTATTTAAAAAATAACAGCAACAGTAATTGCAGCTTCAAAAAATTACACATTTATGTGATAAAATAAAAAATGTTGATAATACTCTTTGTGAGAGATCTTTTAGTTATTTATTTTAGTTGTACTGATTTGTTTAATACAAAAGTTCTGGAGTACTACAATCTGAAAATATTCAGAATATGGCCACTGTCAATCATTGTTCTGCCAATAATCAGTGATGACTGTGTGCTATTCAAATGAGCTACTGAGAAAAGGTTCCAATTTTCTCTTGTGACACAAGAAACTACTGGACAACCACCCATTATACATGTCCATTTCCATTTCATACAGTTCTGAAGCTCAAAATAGTTCCATTATAGCGGAGTTCAGGTATCAAATGATAACAGGTAAATAAATGCTTTGTGAGGACGCTCTAGTGACAGCCTTGAATTGCTCCTTAAAATGCAGTCTTTAACTCTTCTAGCCTCCTGTGCCACCTCATCAGTCCTCTTGACTGGCATTTATCACTTGCTTTCTTGAGATATATGTAATTATATACAAGAAGATTCTTGGCATCTTGTGAATTTAAAATTTCCAGTTTCAACTCTTCTTAAGTGACCCTGAAGAGTCTAGAATTCATATCATTTGTCAGGTTGTTATATGAATTTAAATCATATATATTTTGGGCTGGTTTAAAGATGAGTGACTTAGCTACTGCAATAGCCTGAACAACCATCCAACATCTCCTTTCAACACAGCTCTGTGGTTTCCTGTTAGTGAAAACTGAAATAGTAGTTAATAGGTGGTGTGAGGCTGTTTGTAGAAAATCTTTGAGTTTTCATAGAAATGAGACTCAGAAGAAATAATAACAAGCGACAATACTTAGTGCTTACTGTATGCCTGGTGCTATACAAAAAGCTTCGCATTCATATCATTGGATCCCTTAGGAAATGATATTTGAACTAGAACTGAAAGAGAATGCAGTAGCTGAGTTAGAAAATGCATAAATACACAGGTAAGTTATATTATTGAATTCATTCTGCAGAAGAAAATGAAGCTTAGAAGGTTTGGCTTAGTCACATAGGTATAGCTAAGATGTGGGGGAAAAGTTTATCTGACTCCAAAATATGTATTGTTTAATTGCTACTGATCTCTACCTGCCTCCTCCCAATAACTCCTCACGATTTCTCATATTTCTTCTATTGGACCATTAGTTCAATTTTATTTATATATTTATTGAAGCACCTGCATCAGAATCTTTGTTATAACCATGATTTGCTGAATACAATAATGAATGATGAATTCGCTAATTTCATTCACTTGCCTTCTCTTTACTTCATCAGCAAAAATTGAATGAGAACAAAATATGCTTCCATATGCATTTATTCCATGTACTTCAGTAATGCACAAATTCTGAATGTTGCATAAGAGAAATTCCAGCTATGTTTTTTCAGGGCTCCCAGGTTTAGAAACTAATAAGATATTTCTTTTATTAAAGACATTAAACACTATGAGTCAATCTCTGGAGCTCATCCCACTGTCATTTACAGATTTTCAAGAAAGCTGTGATCTGAACCCCAAAAATACCAAGGAGTCCCTGCCTACTCTACTGGGAAAGAAAGGAAACAATACCTGTCATGCATTCATGGTAAACTGGAAGATTCTAAAATAACACATAGTTAATTTCTCCATCCACACATATTGCCATGAAACTAATTAGAGAGTTACTGTTTATAATTATAATAAAGAAGGAGAAGGACAGAGGGTTATGAGAGTACATAACAGGTGCTCTACCCTATTTGGGAGTCTCTGGGAAAGCTTCCCTTAGGAATTGATGCTTGAACTGGAACTGAAAGAGCAGATAGCTGAATTAGAAAATGAATTTAATGACAGTGGAAGTTGAGTTGCTGAAACAGAAAGAAGTACCAAAGGAGATGAACTATCATGTGTGAAAGTTTAAAGCAGAAAGGATCAGGACGCACTTGATAAACTGAAAAAAAAAATGTGGGTGAATTTCGGGGACTGAAGACCTAAAGTCATACTATCCTGAGAGGGAGGGAGGTTACCAATTGAGAGAGAGAGAGACAGACAGACAGACAGACAGAGAAAGAGATCACTCAGGCATAGTCTCCGTATTGTTAACCAATGAAAATAAAATAAACTATTCTTTAAAATGACCTCCTCCCTCAAAAAACCCTTAAATACTTGCTAGTAATTATCAAATCAAAAAAAAAGAAAATCAATTCTAAATTGAACTTTTAGAAAGCTCTGAAAAGAACACACCTCGTCACAACCTATAAGACAGGGCAAAGCTTGTATTTTGAAGGTAATTAATAGTTTCAAATGCCTCATTACTAAAGAAAAAAAAGATTTAAAAATGGGAAAGTCCTCATTTTAAAAATTAGAAAATAATCAAGAAAATACATTAGAATAGATAGAAAGTGTGAATTGAAAAAGATAAAACTGAAGATAAGGAGTTAGCAATTCACACACACACACACACACACAAAATTGTAATAGAAATAAGTTTACCAAAAGTCTGGTTCTCTTAAACAAATAAGCAAATAAGCAAACAAAGATAAAACATTACTTCAAGAAAATATTGATACTCAGTAACGTTTTCTGAAAAAATACTTGTCCATGCTTGTGAGAGCCAACTGTACATATCTCTTCGCATTTCCACATTGCTAAATATCATACCGATATCTTGAAATTAGCAATGGAGGAAGAATTTATACCACTGAAATTGGTAAAATGCTATCAATCATAATATTCTTTTTTCCTTCAGAAATGGTTTTATATATATATATAATTATATATAATATATAAAATTATTAAAATTATATATACATATATATAATATATAATATATAATTTTATATTTATACATATTTATGTATTATATGTATATATACATATATAATAAGTTATTTTATACATATTTATAATACATATTTATATACATATTTATTTATTTATATACATTTATATTTATATGTATATAATATATTTATATATTTATATGTATATAATATATTTATATAATTATGTATATAATATATTTATATATAATATGTATATAATATATGTATATAATATAATTATATATGTATATAATATAATATATATTTATTTATTTATATACATTTATATACATTTATATTTACAATACAATATTTGTAATATATAATATTTTATTTACATTTTTATATATTTATTTATATTATATATATAATATATATATAATATATTACATATATTATATATATAAATATATATATATATATAAAACTTCCTGAAACTTTATGGCAATAAATTTGAAAAGCCAGGAAAAAAACTGATGGTTTCTTAGCAGAATATACATTACCCAAGTTAAACCAAGAAAGAAAACTGGAAAAACTTGAGACCAGTTATTGAAGATGTTGAAAAGGTATTTAAACCTGCCATTTTAGTCAGGACCATTAGCCAAGTTATGTTTGTCTAATAAAGAGCAGATGATTCTAATGTCAAATAAACTATTTGCCTATTAAAAATTTTTAAATCACCTTAAACAGTTTTATAAAATCATAATTTAATGCCAAAATATGATAATGTTTATATTTTGTATGGAGATGCCTACTTTGATATATTAACCAATAGAATCTGACACTGTCATAGAAATGTACTTCACTGTAACAAAGTGTTTGTCCTAGAAATGTAAGGTTTGTTCAATATGAACAAAAAAGTCAACACAAAATTTTACATTAACAAATTCATAGAAAAATCCAGGTCTATGATTACATCAATAGTTGTGAAAAGGGCAGTTAATAAAATGTATTTTACTGGAAATACTTTTTGCAGCATTTTTTACAATGGCAAACGTGCTGTTTTCCTGTTAGGAATTATATAAAATTATATTAAAATCTGTATAGAAGAATACATATGTGGAAATTGTCAACAAATGTCTGGTAAGGATAAATAGTAAAGAGGTACATAATTCACCAAATTTTAAAGTCATGTAATTATGCATAGTTAATGTAATCACGTAAAGATTCTATGGCCGGATAAACTGCTCACTGGAAGAGAATAGAGAATCGAGGAACACAGCTCAGTATTTATGACAATTTAATATATCAAAATTAAAATATCAATATGATGGAAAAATGATTTTTTAACAAATATTTCTGGCATAATTGGTTAGATACCTTGAATAAAAAATGTTAAATCTTTACTTAATACTATAACTAAAAATTCCAGATGTACTCAATACTTGCATATAAAAATAATAAAAATTATAGAAAATCTAAGAAAAACTTAGTAGAGGACCTCTCCTTTTTTTAAATTGTAGATTCAGAAGGATACATGTTCAGGTTAGTTACATTGATATATTGCATAATGGTCAGGTTTGGGCTTACAGTGTACCCATCTCACAAATAAAAGCCCTGTACCCAATAGGTAATTTTTCAACCCTCACCCTCCTCACAGACTCCCCCCACAAACTCCCCAGTGTCTATGTTTCTGAGTTATTTCACTTAGGATAATTGCATCTAGCTCCATCCATGTTGTAGCAAAAGACATGATTTCATTATTTTTATGGCTGCATAGGATTCCATAGTGTATATATGTATCACATTTTCTTTATCGGATCATCAGTTGCTGGACATGACTTTGCTATTGTGAATAGTGCTGTCATAAACATATGAATGTGGCTGCCTTTGGGGTATAGTGATTTCTGCTCCTTTGGGTAGATACCCAGTAGTGGGGTTGTTGAGTCAAATGGTAGTTTTATTTTTAGTTCTTTGAGAAATATCCATACTATTTTCCATAGAGGTTGTAGTAATTTACATTCCCACCAACAGTGTATAAGTATTCCTTTTCTCTGCATCCTTGCTAATATCTGTTATTTTTTTATTTTTAATTATAGCTGTTCTGACTGTTGTAAGATGGTATCTCATTGTGGTTTGGTATCTCATTGTGGTTTCAATTTGCACTTTGTTGATGATTAGTGATATTGAGCATTATTTTAATATGTTTTCTGGCTGCTTCTTTGTGTTCTTTTGAGAAATGTCTGTTCTTTTGTCCACTATTTAAATTGGGTTATTTGTTGTTTTCTTGTTAAGTTGTTTGAATTCCTTGTATATCCTGGATATTAGTTCTTTGCTGGATGTACAGTTTGCAGTATTTTCTTTCTTTTTCTAACCTTTGTAAAAAAAAAAAATAAATGTGCCACATATACACTATGGAATACTACACAGCCATAAAAAAGAATGAGTTCATGTCCTTTGCAGGGATGCGGATGAAGCAGTTTGCAGTATTTTCTCCCATTCTGTAGTTTGTCTGTTTACTCTGTTGCTAGTTTCTTTCATGTGCAGAAGCTTTTTAGTTTAATTAAGTCCCATTTGTTTATTTTGTTTTGCTATATTTCCTCTTGAGGTTTTGGTCATAATTCTTTGCCTAGAGCAGTGTTCAGAAGTTTTTCCTAGTTTTGGCCGGGCGCGGTGGCTCACACTTGTAATCCCAGCGCTTTTGGAGGGCGAGGCGGGCGGATCACGAGGTCAGGAGATCGAGACCACGGTGAAACCCCGTCTCTACTAAAAATACAAAAAAATTAGCCGGGCGTGGTGGTGGGCGCCTGTAGTCCCAGCTACTTGGGAGGCTGAGGCAGGAGAATGGCGTGAACCCGGGAGGCGGAGCTTGCAGTGAGCCGAGATTGCGCCACTGCGCTCCAGCCTGGGTGACAGAGCGAGACTCCGTCTCAAAAAAAAAAAAAAAAAAAAAAAAAAAGTTTTTCCTAGTTTTAGTTCAAGGTTTTATAGTTTCAGGTCATACATGTATTCTTTATTCCATCTTGGGTTAAGTTTTATTATGATGAGAGATAGGGGTCCAGTTTCATTCTTCCACACATGGCTAGCCAATTCACCCAGGACTATTTGTTGAATAAGGAATCCTTTACCTATTGTTTGTTTTTGTTGAGTTTGATAAGATTAGTTGACTGTAGATATGTGACTTTATTTCTTGGTTATCTGTTCTGTTCCCTTGATCTATCTGTCTAGTTTTGTACCAATACAATGCTGTTTTGGTTACTATAGCCTTGTAGTATAATTTGAAGGCATGAAGTCAAGTAAGCAAGGCTTCTAGCTTTATTCTTTTTGTTTATAATTGCTTTGGCTATTTGTGCTTTTTTGGGTTCTGTATGAATTTAAGATTTTTTTTTAGTTCTGTGAAAAATGACATTGGTAGTTTGAAATGAATTGTGTTGAATCTGTAAGTTACTTTTGGCAGTATGGTCATTTGAACAATAATGATTCTTTCATTCCATAAGCATGGGTTATTTTTCATTTGTGTCACCTATTATTTATTTCAGCAGTGATTTGTAGTTTTCATTGTGGAGAGCTTTCACCTTCTTGTTTAAATGTATTCCTATATTTTTGGTGTTTTCTTGGTGACTATTATAAATGGGATTGAGTTCTTGATTTGATCCTCAGTTCGAACATTGTTGATGTATAGAAATCCACTGGACTATGAACATTGATTTTGTATCCTGAAATTTTACCAAAATTGTTAATCATGTCTGGGAGTCTTTTGGAGGATTCCTTAGGGTTTTCTAGGTATAAGATCATGTTGTCAGTGAACAGAGATGGTTTGACTTCTTTTCTCCCAATTTGGATGCCCTTTATTTCTCTTGCCTGACTGCTCTGGCTAGGACTTCCAATACTATGCTGAATAGGAGTAGTGAGAGTAGGCATCCTTCTTTCGTTCCTGTTCTTAGGAAGAATGCTTTCAACTTTTCCCCATTCTGTATGACGTTGGCTGTGGGTTTGCTGTATATGGGTTTTATTATTTTGAGGTATGCTCCTTCGACACTTAGTTTGAAAGGGTTTTTATCATGAAGGGAGGTTGGATATTATCAAATGTTTTTCTTCATCTATTGGGATAGTCATATGACTTTTGCTTGTAATTCTGTTTCTGTGATAAATTAAATATATTGATTTGGCATATTGAACCATCTTTGTATTCCTGGAATAAAGTCCCCTTGATTGTGATGCGAAATCTTTTTGACATACTGTTGGATTCAGTTTACTAATATTTTGTAGAATTTTTTTGCCTCTATTTTCATTAGGAATATTGACCTGTAGCCTTCTTTTTTGTTGTCTCACTGCCTGATTTTGGTATCACGATTTTGTGTAATGAGTTAGAGAGAAATCCCCTTCCTTGATTTTTGGGGAATAGTTTCAATAAGATTGGTACCAGCTCATCTTTGTATATGTGGTAAAATTCAGCTGTGAATTCATCTTGCCTTGGACTTTTTCTTGGGATACTTTTAATTACTGATTCAATTTTAGTACTCACTATTGGTCTGTTCAGGATTTCTGTTTCTTCCTGGCTCAATCTTTGGAAATTGTATGTTTTCAGAAATTTATCCTTTTTTAATGTTTTCTAGCTTGTTTGCATAGAGATGCTTATAGTAGTCTCTGGTGATATTTTTGCATATCTGTGGTATCAGTTTTAGTATCACCTTTATCTTTACTGATTGTGCTAATTGACAAATACAAATATTAAATATTTAATGTATATGACATGATATTTGGTATATGTATATATAGTGAACTGATTACTAAAATCAAGCTGATAAACACATCCATCATCTCACATAGTTACCGTGTGTGTTAATATTTAAGATCTAATCACTTAATAAATTCCAAGTGTGTAATATGGTATTATTAACTTTAGCCACCATGCTGTATATTAGATTTCTAGAACTTTTTTATCCTGCATAACTGAAACTTATTACATTTGACTAGCATCTCTCCATTTCCATCATCCCTCAGCTACTGGCATTTACCATTCTTCTCTCTGCCTCTATGATTTTGACATTTTTATATTCCATATATAGTGTTTGTCTTTCTGTGCCTGGCTTAGTTCACTTAGTATAATGTCTTCTACATTTATCTATGTTGTCACAAATGACAGAATTTTCATGTTTTAAAGTTTGAATTTTCTTGATCTAGTTATCCTTCAATGGGAATGTGGGTAATTTTTCTATCTTGATAATTGTGAAAAATGCTGCAATGAACATGGGAATGCAGATGTCTCTTTGATATACTGATTTAATTTCCTTTAGATATATACCCAGAAGTGGGATTGTTAGAGCATATGAAACTTCTATTTTTAATTTTCTGAGGAAACTATAAACTGTTTTCTATAACGCCTGTATTAATTTACATTCCTAACAGCAGTGTACAAGGATTTCCTTTTTTTCTTACAAATACTTATCTTTAATAACTTTGATAATAGTTATTCTAGCAAGTATAAGATGACACCTCATTGTGCTTTTGATTTGTATTTCCAGCATAATTAGTGATGTTGAGCATTTTTTAAAATACCTATTGGAAAATGTATTTCTTCTTTTGAGAAATGCCTATTGAGGTTCTTTACCCATTTTTAATTGGGTTGCTTATTTTCTAGTTATTTAGTTGTGTGGGTTGCCTATATATTTTGGATTTTAACTCTTTACTAGATACGTGGTTTGAAAATATTTTCTCTCATTTCATAGCTTGTCTTTTCAATCTGTTGATTGTTTCCCTTGCTGTGCAGCAGCTTTACAGGTTGATACAATCCCATTGCTTATTTTTGCTATTCTTGCCTGTGCTTTTGGTGTAATATTTTAAAAAATCATTGCCCAAATGAATGTCAACAATTTATTCTCTGTGTTTTCTTCTAGTAGTTTTAGGTCTTATATTTAACTCTTCAATCCATTTTGGGTTGATTTTTTTGTGTATGGTATGAGATTATTGTCCAGTTCCTTTCTTTTACATGTAGATATCCAGTTTCCTCAGCATCATTTATTGAAGAGATAATCCTTTCCCCATTGTATGTTCCTGGAACCTTTGCCAAAGATAAGTGGTTTTATTTCTGGGCAATTTTGTCCCATTGGCCTATATGTCTATTTTTATGCCAATATCATATTATTTGAGTTCTACAGATTGAAAATGTATTTTGAATTCAGGTAGTGTAATGCCTCTAGCATTGTTCTTTTGGTCAAGATTTTTTTTGATATTATGGGTCTTTTGTGGCTTCATATTAATTTCAGGATTTTTTTCTATTCTTATGAAAAATGCCTTGGAATTAAAATAGGAAGTCTATTATAGATGTAGATTTATTTGGATAGTAGTATGGATATTTTTGCAATATTTTTTCTTCCAGTCCATGGACACAGGACATCTTACCATTTGTTTCTCTTCTTCAATTCCTTTCATCAAAGTTTTATAGTTTTCAATATAATAATTTTTTTACCTCCTCATTTCTTCTTCTTCTTCTTCTTCTTCTTCTTCTTCTTCTTCTTCTTCTTCTTCTTCTTCTTCTTCTTCTTCTTCTTCTCCTTCTCCTTCTCCTTCTCCTCCTTCTCCTCCTTCTCCTTCTTCTCCTTCTTCTCCTTCTTCTTCTTCTTTTTTTTTTTTTTTGTGACAAAGTCTCACTCTGTTGCTCAAGCTGGAGTGCAGTGGAGTGATCTCGGCTCACTGCAACCTCCACCTTCCTGGTTCAAGCTATTCTCCTTCCTCAGCCTCCTGAGTAGGTGGGATTAAAAGCATGCACCACCATGCCTGGCTAATTTTTTTGTAGTTTTAGTAGAGATGGGGATTCACTATGTTGGCCAGGCTGGTCTTGAACTCCTGACCTCATGATCCACCCACCTCAGCCTCCCAAAGTGCTGGGATTACAGGTGTGAGCCACCGTGCCCGGCCTACCTCCTTATTTCTAAGTATTTGTTTTTTTTTGAAGCTACAATAGATTGTTTTCTTAATTCTTTTTTAGATAGTTCACTGTTAGTATTTATAAGGGAAACTGTTTTCATATGCTAATTTTGTATCTTGCAACTTTACTGAATTCATTTATTCTAACAAATTTTAGTTGCATCTTAAGTGTTTTCTCTACATATAAGATCATGTCATCTGCATACAGAGACTATTTTATTTCTTTTCTGATTCAGGTAACTTTTATTTCTTTTTATTGCCTAATTATTCTTGCTAGGACTACTAATACTATGCTGAATAGATGTGACAAGAGCAGGCATCCTTTTCTTACTCCTAATCTTACAGTAAAATGTTTCAGCTATTTATGATTAAGTATGTGAACTGTGGGGCTATCATACATGCCCTTTATTTTGTTGAGGTACATTTCTTCTGTAATTTGTTGAGAGGTTTTGTCATGAAAGGATGTTGAATTTCTCAAATGTTTTTCTGCGTCTGTTGAGATGATCATATAGTTTTTCTCCTTTACCCTGTTAATGCAGTCTATCACATTCATTGACTTGTCCATGTTGAAAAGTCATTGTATTCCAGAGATAGGTACAATTTGATTATGAGTGTTATCATTTTGATGTGCTATTGAGTTTGATTTGATAGCACTTTGTTGATGATTTCTGCATCTATATTCATCAGGGATATTACCTTTAATTTGCTTTTCTTATAATGTCCTTGTTTGGCTTTGGTATTAGAGTAATGCTGACCTCATAAAGTGACTTTTGTAGTGTTCACTTCTTTTTAACTTTTTGGAAGAATCTGAGAAAGATCGTAGAATTCACTTGTGATGTCATCTTGTCCTCGGCGTTTCTTTGTTGGAAGATTTTTGTTTACTATTCAATCTTTTCTCTCATTATTGGTCTGTTCAGATTTTCCATTTCCTCATGATTTAGACTTGGTAGATCATATGTTCCTAGGAATTTATTCATGTCTTTCGAGTTATCCAATTTGTTGGTGTATAATTGCTCATTGTACTTTTTTTATGATCCCTTGCATTTCTGTGCTATCAGTTACAATGTCTCTTTTTAATTTGTAACTTTATTTATTTTAGTCTTCTGTGTCTTTTTCTTAAATACTCTAAAGGTTTGGCAGTTTTGCATATCTTTTCAAAAACCAACTCAGTTTCATAGTTATTTTGTACTATTTTCTATATCATTTATTTCTGCTCTAATCTTTATTATTTTCCTTCTTTTGCTAAGTTTGGTCTTTGTTCTTTTTCTAATTCCTTGGGATAAAGATAGGTCATCTCTTTGAGATAGTTTTTCTTAATGTAGGCATTTATCACTATAACTTCCCTCTAGGACTCTTGCTCTATAAGTTCTGGTATGATGTGTTTTCATGTTCATTTGTCTTAATATTTTTGTTTATTTTAATTTGACTTCTTCCTTGACCCATTGGTTGTTCAGGAGTATGCTTTTTAATTTTGACATTTTTGTAAATTGCCCAATTTTATTCCTGTTTTTGACTTCCAGTTTCATACTATTGTGGTCAGAAAAAAATACTCCATATGATTTCATTTTTTTTTTTTTTTTTTTTTTTGGAGACAGAATCTCACTCTGTCGCCCAGGCTGGAGTGCAGTGGCGCAATCTTGGTTCACTGCAAGCTCTGCCTCCCAGGTTCACGCCATTCTCCTGTCTCAGCCTCCTGAGTAGCTGGGACTACAGGCGCCTGCCACCACACCGGCTAATTTTTTTTGTATTTTTAGTAGAGACAGGGTTTAACCGTGTTAGCCAGGGTGGTCTTGATCTCCTGACCTCCTGATCTGCTCGCCTCGGCCTCCGAAAGTGCTGGGATTACAGGCCTGAGCCACTGCGTCCGGCCATGATTTCAGTCTTAAATTTGTTCATACTTGTTTTGTGGACCAACATATGATCTATCCTGGAGAGTGATCCATGTGCGCTTGAAAAGAATATGTACTCTGCTACTGTTGGATGGAATGTTCTGTATGATTGTTAAATTCATTTGCTATAAAGTTCAAGTACAATGTTTCCTATTTGGTTTTCTATGTAAGTGTTCTATACATTGTTGAAAGTGGGGTATTGAAGTTCCCTACTCTTGTTGTATTGTTGTCTGTCTATTTCTTTATTCAGCTCTTCTTATAGTTTATTTATTTAGGTGCCCCGATTTGGATATGTTTGTGTATGTTATGTAATTACATAATTATCCTCTTGATAAATTGAAGTCTTTTTCATTACATAATGACTTCCTTTATCTCTTGTGAAAGTTTTTAACTTAAAGTCCATTTTGTCTTATGTAAGTATAGCCATCATGCTCTCTTTTGATTACCAATTGCAGGACATAAGTTTTTTTTTTTCCTTTACTTTCAATCTGGTGTTCTTAAAGATAAAGTGAGTCTATTGCATGCAGCATACAGTTGGATTTTTTTTTTAAATCTTCAGTCACTTTATGTCGTTTGATTGGCTAATTTAATTCATTTACATTTAAAGCAACTATTGATAAGAACAGTAAGTACTTATGATCAGCATTTTGTTGATTGTTTTCTATTTTGTAGTTCCAACTTTCCTCTTACTGTCTTCCTTTGTGATTTGATAATTTGTTTTGTAGTGATATTATTTTATATACTTATATTAAATATATATATTTATACTTTGACTCCTTTCTCTTTGCCTTTTGTATTCTACCATTTTTTTAAATTTGTTATTACAAGTAGGCTTACTTAAAACATCTTATAGTTCTAACAGTCAATTTTTTAAGTTGATAACAAATGAACTTAAATTATATACAAAAATGCTACACATTAACTTTCCCTCTTCTCACATTTATGTTACTGATGTTACAACTTACATGTTTTCTATATCATATATCCATTAACAAATTATTGAAGCTATAGTTACTTTTAATGCTAGGCTTAAATTGATTTATGTACCACTCTTACTGTATTAGAGTCTTCTGATTTGTACTAGATCCTTACATTTACAATGAGTTTTATATCTTCATGTTTTCATGTTATTGGTTATAATCCTTTTGTTTCATCTTCAAGAATGCTTTTTAGCATTTCTTGTAATATATGTCTAGTGGTGATGAACTCTCTCAGCTTTTGTTTTTCTGGGAAAATTTTTTTTCTCTTTTATTTCTGAAGGACATTTTCTTTCAGCTATTTGAATATGTAATCCCAATATTTTCTTGCCTGCAAGGTTTCTGCTAAGAAGTCTGCTGATAATCTTAAGGGGATTCTCTTGGATGTAAAGAATTATTTTTCCCTTGCAGCCTTGAAAATTCTCTCTGACTTTTGAGAGTTTGATTATAAGGTGTCTTGATAAACATCTCCCTACATTTAATCCATATGGGGTTTCTTGTGCCTCATAGGTTGGAATGTTCATTTTTTTTCTACAGATTTAGGAATATTTCTTTATTTCTTTCAATAAGCTTTCAGTACATTCTATCTCCTCTTTCTGAGATTCCCATAATGTGGATTTTGCTGTGCTTGATGGTGTCTTATAAGTTTGATAGGCTTGCTTCACTCTTTCTCATTATTTTTTCTTAACATTTTTCTGACTGGGTAATTTCTTTAAAAAATATGTTTTGGAGACAGAATCTTGCTTGGTTACCCAGGCTGGACTACAAAGACACAATCATAGCTTACTGTAATCTCAAACTCCTGAGCTCAGGTGTTGTTGCTCCTGTGTTAGCCCCCTGGGTAGCTAGGACTACAGGCATGCACTACCATGCCTGGTGAATTTTTTTTTTAATTTTTGTACATATGGGGTCTTGTCCTGTTGCCCAGGCTGGTCTTAAACTCCTGGCCTCGAATGATCCTCCCAGTCTGGCCTCCTAAAGTGCTGAAATTACAGGTACAAGCTGCCAATCCTGGCCTGGGTAATTTCAACTGATATGTCTTCACTGTTTTTCTTTATTTCTGCTTTAACAGGTCTGCTACTGAAGCTTTCTATAGAATTTTTCAGCTCAATGACTGTATTCCTCATTTCTAGAATTTTTGTTTGGTTCATTTTTATGTTGTCTATTTCTTTGTTGAACTTCTAATTTTGTTCATGTATTGCTTTATTGATACTATTTACTTGTTCATCTTTCTTCTCTTATAATCCATTGAGTTTATCTAAGATGATTACTTTGATTAATTTGTCAATTTGTAGATCTCCATTTCTTTAGAGTTGGTTACTAGTGATTTATTTTTTTTTTCTTTTGATGATGTCATATTTCCCTGATGATTTGTGATCCTTGCTCTGCTGCCTGGGTATTCAAAAAATTAGGCATCCTTTTCAGTATTTACAGGCTGACTTTAGTAGGACAAGTTGTTCCTCAGTCACCCTGTCCAGAGGTTCTGGATGGGCAAGCTATTGGGGTCTGCTGATGTACTTGCTGCTGGAGTTCTCAGGTGGGCTAGCCTTGTGCCTGGATCAGTGACTGTGCAGCTCTGATGCCTGGGTCCACAGGGAAAGGACTAGTGCCTGGATAAATGTGGTGGGGCCTGGAGCCTATGTTCATAGAGGCAAGACTGAAGCCTGGGTACACAGAAGCTGGTCTTCAACCTGAGTCTTCTGGGGGTGGCAGTGGGGGAGCTGTGTTCTCATTCTGTGTGGTCTGGCCAGACATCATGGTCCACTAGGGCAGGCCTGGTCCCTGGATCCTGTGGGAATGTCTGGTGCCTGGGACTGTGAGGACCTGTCTGACACTGGGGTAGGTCTTAAGCCTGAGTCTGCAATTGAACCTCTGGAGTCTGGGTCTTCTGAGAACAACATGGAACCTGGGTCCGTAGGAGCTAGTCTGGAGCTTGAGGCTGTGGGCAGTAGACTGGTGCTGTTGCAGGGCTGTCCTGGTACTGGGAAAGACCCGAATCCTGGGGCTACTGGAACCAGCTTCACACCAGGATTCACTGAATGGGCCTGGTGCTGGGGTCTGTGGCAAAGTTGAATGATCACTTCAATCTCCTTTCCCAACATGGAGAGAGGGTGATATGGGTAATGTGAAACAATCCTTCCCACTCTCTTCAATGTGTCATCCTTTCTTATTTTCACCCTACACTCAGGTGCTGTAATCTCTCATCTGGATTCCTTACGTCTCATGCAGGTACTTTAATTCATGGATGGTTGTTCAGATTGATGGTTCTGTGAGGGGTCAAGCACTAAGAATTCCCATTCTGCCATTTTGCTGATGCCAGTTCGCACACTATATAGTTTTAAAGACATTTTCACAATGTATTTTTAAGGGCAAAAAGACTAAGGTACAGGAAAGTATATGTAATTGGGGTATCTTTATATAGTGAAGCAAACAAATTTTTCTTAACTATTAATGTATGAGTGTGTTAATATACATTTTGTATATTGTTATATAAACATGAAGATAAGTATAGAAGGCACACCAAGCTATTTATAGAAATTGTTAGTTTGAGGAGGAGGACACAACTGAGGGAGATGGAAAGTAGAGAGTAGAAGATGAGGATTATTTTTTGTAATGGGAAAAAAGCAGTTAAACAACTTATGAATGATTTCAAATTATATAAAAGTATACAAAGCTGTTTTATAGAAAAAAAGGGAGATAAATTGATAGCTACTTTTATATTTACCAAACTGTAATATTGGTCAAGATATGGTCACATGAATAAAAAAGTTGCAATGTAATATGTTTGCTCTATTTTGATGATTCTATTTATTTAAAGCAAAAACCTACAAGCAAAAATGATGTATCTACTTTAGTTGATAATATCTTATATTTTGTATCTATCTATATAACTATCTATCTATTGAGAAAGGAAGTTGTAGAATGATACACTTTATCTTAGAGGACTAGATATGGTATTCAGCAAAAAATTATAATTTTACTCAGCCCAATAAGTATATATAGACATACCTCAAAGATATTGCAGATTTATTACAGGCCACTGCACTCAAGCAAATATCACGAGAAAGTGAGTTACACAAATATTTTGGTTTCCCAGTGCATGTTTATATTATGCTGTATTATATTGTTTATAATAGTATTTTGTTTTAAATTGTGCATGCCTTGATTAAAAAGTGATTTATTGATGAAAATACTAGTGACCATTTGAGCTTTCAGTGAGTTGTAATCTTTTTGGTGGTGGAGGGTCTTGCCTCAATGTTGATGGCTGCTGACTGACCTGGATGGTGGTTGCTGAAGGTTACTGAGACTGCAGCAATTTCTTAAAACAAGACAACAATGAAGTTTGCCAAATCGATGACTTTTCCTTTCATGAAAGATTAATATGTAGCATGTAATCCTGTTTGATAGCATTTTACCCACAATAGAACTTCTTTCAAAATTGGAGTAAAACCTCTCCAATCCTACTGCTATTTTATCTGCTCAGTTTATGTAATACTCTATATTCTTTGATGTCATTTCAACAATGTTCACAGCATCTTCACTAGGAGCATATTCTATCTAAAAAAAGCAAAACAACCTTTTTTCTCATTCATAAGAAGCAACTCCTCACCCATTCAAATGTTAGGAGATTGCAGCAATTTGGTCACATCTCCAGGCTCTACTTCTTATTCTAGCTCTCTTGGTATATCCGCCACATCTTCAGTGACTTCCTCTACTGAAGTCTTAAACCCTTCAAGGTCATCCAGGAGAACTGGAATCAACTTTCCCACTCCTGTTAATGTTGAAATTTTGACTTCTCCCATGAATCATAATTGTTTTTAATGGCATCTAGAACAGTGAAACCTTTCCAGAAGGTTTTCAAAGTACATATTTTGCCCATATTCATCAAAAAATCATTATCTATATCAGCTATAGACTTAAAAACTAAATTTCTTAAATAATAAGACTTGAAAGTCAAAATGACTTCTTGATTCATGGGCTTCAGAATGAATGCTGCATTGGCAGGCATGAAAATAACACCAATCTCCTCTATCTCTATCAGAGTTCTTTGGTGACTAGATGCATTGTCAATGATCAGTAATATTTTGAAAGAAATCTTTTTTCTCAGCAATATGTCTCAAAATTGGGCCTTAAATATTTAGTTAATCATACTATGTCTAGATGTGCTGTCATCCAGGGTTTGTTATTTCATTTATAGAGCACAGTCAGAGTTGACTTAGCATCATTCTTAAGGGCACCAATATTTTCAGAATGGTAAGTGAGCATTGGCTTTAGTTGAAGGTCACCAGCAGCATTAGCTTTGAACAAGAGAGTCAGCCTGTTTTTGAAGCTTTGAGTCCAGGCACTGATGTCTCTCTAGTTATGAAAGTCTTAAATGTTATTTTTTTTCTAGTAGAGGGCTCTTTCATCTATATTGAAAATATGTTGTTTAGCATAGCCATCTTCAATTATTTTAGCTAGCTATTCTGGATCCTTGCTGCAGCTTCCACATCAACTCTTGCTCTTTTACCTTGCACTTCTATGTTATGGAGATGGCATTTTTTTTCTTAAACTTCATGAACCAACTTTTGCAAGTTTCTCTTTTTTTTTTCTACAGCTTTTTCAACTATAAGCCTTCATAGAATTACAGAGTTAGGACCTTGCTCTGGATTAGCCTTGGTCTTAAGAGAATGTCATGGCTGGTTTGATTTTACATCCAGACCACTAAAACTTTCCCTATATCTGCAATAAGTCTGTTTTGCTTTTTTATTACTTTTGTGCTCACTGGAGTAGCACTTTTAATTTCTTTAAGAACTTTTCCTTTGCATTCACAACTTGGCTGTTTGGCACAGAAGTCCCAGCTTTCGGCCTGTCTTGATTTTCAACATGCCTTCCTCACTAAGCTTAACCATTTCTAGCTTTTGATTATTTAAGAAAACTTTTATTTTAGGTTCAGGGGTACATGTACAAGTTTGTTATATAGATAAACTGTGTGACACAGGGATTTGACATACAGATAATTTCCTCACCTGGGTAAGAAGCGTAATACCTGATAGGTATACTCTAACCTCAAGTAGGTCCCAGTATCTGTTGTTCCTCTCCTAATATTCATGTGTTCTCATTGTTTAGCTTTCACTTATAAGTGAGAATATGCAGTATGTGGTTTTCTGTTTCTGTGTTAGTTTGCTTAGGATAATGGCCTCCAGCTCTATCCATGTTGCTGCAAAAGACATGCTCTCATTATACTTTTATGACTGCATAGTATTGGATGGCATATAAGCACCATATTTTCTTTATCCAATCTACCATTGATGGACATTTAGGTTGATTCTATGTCTTTGCTCTTGTGAATATTGCTGCGATAAACATATAGCAATATTTGGGTATACACCCAATATTTTGGGTATATAGCCACAAATGGGACTGCTGGGTCAAATAGTAATTCTTTTTTAAGTTATTTGAGGAATTGCCACACTGCTTTCCACAATGGCTGAACTAATTTCCACTCCCATCAACGGTGTATAAGCATTCCCTTTTCTCTACAACCTTGCCAGCATCTGTTATTTTTTGACATTTTACTAATAGCCATTCTGAGTGATATGAGATGGAATCTCATTATGGTTTTGACTTTCATTCATTTAATTATAAGTGATGTAGAGCATTTTTTCAAATGCTTGTTGGCCGCATGTATGTCTTCTTTGGAAAAGTGTCTATTCATGTCCTTTGCCCACTTTTAAATGGGATTGTTTCTTGCTTATAAATATGTTTAAATTCCTTAGAGGCTCTGGTATTAGATCTTTGTTGGATGCATAGTTTGCAAAATTTTCTCCCATTCTGTAGGTTGTCTGTTCACTCTGGTTTTTTTTTTGTTTGCTTTTTTTTTTTTTTTTTTTTTTTTTGCTGTTTGCAGAAGCTCTTTAGTTTAATTAGATTCCATATTCCATTTTTCAGTTTCTGTTTTTGTTGCAATTGCGTTTGGCATCTTCATCATGAAATCTTTGCCAAGTTCTATGTCAAGAATGGTGCTTCCTAGGTTATCTTCCAGGGTTTTTATGGTTTTAGATTTTACATTTAAGTCTTTAATCCATTAATCCATCTTAAGTTAATTTTTCTATGTGGTGTAAGGTTAAAAGTGAGACATGTGTGACTCTTTCATTTGAACACTTAGAAACAATTGTAGAATTAATTGGTCTAATTTCAATATTGTTGTGTCCATGAAATAGGAAGTCCCTGGGAGAGGGAGAGAGATGGGGGAACGGCTGGTTGGTAGGGCTGTCAGAACATATAGAACATTGATTTATTAAGTTTGCATCTTACATGGGTATGGTTCATGTTGTCCCAAACAATTGAAATAGTAACATCAATGATCACTGATCACAGATCACCATAATAGATATAATCATGCTGAAAAGGATATATTGCAAGAATTACCAAAATGTGACACAGAAACACAAAGTAAGAACATGTGGGAGGAATCAGGCTGAAAGCCCTGCCCAATGCAGAATTGCCACAAACCTTTAATTTCTAAAAACATAATACCTACAAAATGGAATAAAGTAAAGCATAATAAAATGAGGTATGACTACATATGTAATTTTTAGTAATAAATCTAAAAATATATTTTTAAGTGTGTGCATAGTGAAGTCCAAGATTCTATCATCAGCAATAAAAAGTTGACAAGATGATATAAAGAATAATATTTCAAATGATTAAAAAGTTTCCATTTAGGGAAAGCTACTTTGTGGGCAGTAATTTAAGGTGCTCTTCACTTCAAGTGCACCCAATCCATTAGGGCTTAGCAGGATCTCACAGAGAAACAAAACATTTGGAAAATGATCTCTGGGTCTTAACTGGAAATTTTGACTTAATGTTCATGGTTATGGATAAAACTACACATCATTATATTCCCAAATTTATCTACATGTTCTTTTGACAAGTGAAGAACTATATTGCCTTAATTTATTAGTGGTACTTCACATCTGACATATCTCCTCCCAGGCACTGGTGATAGTCATCTTTAAAGCAAACTATAATCAGGATTCTGGGCAGGAAAAATAAGAATTAGCTGTCTGAATACCATTCTATTTATCTTCCAATGTCAGCACTCTAGTCTGGAATATTTGATAGGTGGGCATCATCAGTTCCATACACAAGCGTTAGCTGAAAACTGGGGCTCAAGAAAGTCTACCTGAATCATATTGCATGGCAATATAAGTGGTATGTGCTCACAGAAGGTCAAAAGACGTAATACATGCAATATTGTGTAACAGCTAAAATGATAGTCATGTTTGCTTCTAGATAAGACATTTCATCAGTCTAGTGCTGGTTACCACAAATAAGACATGGAACCAAGAAAAACAAACAGGAAGCATCACAAATCACTGGAGCTGAGCTAGATTGACTTATGTCAGTGGTGCAATTGTTACTCCTCTGAAATTAATGTGGCATTGAGCACTCAGTTCTAATTATATTATATTTCTGCTCAATATTCTACAGCTGTTTGCTGTTGTGAATTGGATTAAATATGTATTCATTTGAAAGATGTTTAGGTTCTCTATGAATCAGCTTTTTTCTAGTTTTCCAACCTCGGTGTCATAGCTTACATCCCAATATTACCAAATTATTTTATTGATCTTAAAAGGACACTTCATTTTATTATACCTCTAAATAATTTATTATGTTTACTTAATTTCCATTCTTAACTCAAATCCTGTTTCTATGAAGACCTTCTTTTCTGGTCCAAATGTAGGCGCATCTTCCTCATATTCTCATCCATCTTATAAATACAGTAGCTATATTATGGTGACTGTCATATTGTGTTGTAATATTTTTCTTTACATGGCTGTTTCTCCATGAATCTGTGGGCATTTTCAGGATAAATTTCTTCCTTTCAGTATCTTCAAGATTAGAAGAGTGGCAGACACATTATAGGTATTGAATAAAAGGTTGATAAGTAATTGAAAATAAAATTTATTGAGTAAAAACTGTTCTAATGGAAAGAAAAATTATGTTATCATGGTTTTTATAAGAATCTTTAATATTGGTAAAAAGAAATTTATGTCCATGGTTCTGAATCATCAATAAGAGATCAAGTTGTAGTTATTCCAAATGGGCTTGCATAACACAGTTTCCCAAGCAAACTGATTAGAAAAATCACATGGTTAAAAAAGTTAATTATCTACCTTAAAAAACAGAAACTACGATGAAAATTCTTTTTATATCTATATTACATAAAATTATTCTTTAACAAAATAGATAATTCCTCATTACTTGTCTTGCCTTGAGAGTATGAATTTTTATTTTCCATTTTAATGCAGTTATTTTTAATGATAACTTTATCACTTTATGAAGGCTTTTGATGAAAAGACAATGATTCTAGGATAGCAATGCCAATAATTACAATCCCTTTAGGGAAACTTTTGGGTAAATGCAATTCCTTTTTCAGAAAAAGATAGTCATAACTACAGTTTTTATTTTAGAAGGGACTATAAATAAGAACAAATATAGAGAAAGGACATATAAAGAGAAACTAAAACTTTATGACCTGAGGTTTCCAGAATAGTCTAAGTATGCCAAAATATTCCAAAATAAATATGTATTCCAAAGTATTCCTCGAAAGAAACAACAAACAGCAAATGGAGATTAAAGAAATAATATAAATATCTTTAAGTGAAACACCAATAGCACTAGAGAGTTAAATTAAATTTACCAACAGACATTTTTTATACAAAGCAGGACTCAAATGGATATTTTTGAAAATGTATAGTTTAGTTCAATGGAATAGACATTTGAGCTTATTATATAGCAGGCACTTTATTAAACACTGGGATACTTCAATCAATAAAACATAGACCCTGCCGTTGAATGTCTCACAGTCTGGGAGGATGTAGAAGAGTGCAGTGAGTAAAGTGCTGTTATAAAACAACAGCATGTTTTACAACTTCTTAGATTATTTTATCTATGAAATTATCAGCTCCAAAGATAATTTTTAAAATTACTAAATATTGCACAGCATTTCTGAAGAAGAAAAAAGACTCCAGTAATGATTCCATATGGACTTTGTGAGAGGTAGATGCGAAGAAACAATTTTTGTGTTCAATTCCAGGATGTGTCCACATCCATCAGAATCATCTGTCTAAAAACAGAAGGAACCGCTTCATGAGTTAATACATTCTCTGTCATCAGATTTATTAAATACCATTGAAGAACAATTTGAGATTGTAGAGAGCTAAGGTAAGTAATCATTTAGGAATAATTAGTAATAAGCAGTTGATCCACCTAGATGCTATGAAAAGCCTTCAACATTGAATTTATGACCTGTCTCTCCATTTATTTTGCCACAGAAAAAAAAAGACATAAGTTTTGGCCATTGCCTCACCAGTCACACTGACTGTGTTCTGGTTGATTATGCACTAATTTTAGAGCAACTTACTAACCATGCTGCGAAACTATTGATTTCCAAATGATTGGTCATCATTTTGCTTATCTGGTCCCCCAAAATGGGATCAACAAAATCAAAATAATTATAAATCATCGATGAAAGGGCTGTGCATTATTATTACATACTGAGTTTGCACTTTATTTGGATTTGTGCTTGAAGCTCTGAAAACAATGTATTCTTTTTTTCCATTATCAAGGACACTCATCAGCGCATATTTTGTACTTTTGCCAGAATAAAACAACTGGTAGACAGTTTCATCACTGATTTGTTTTTTCTAAGCATAGTCACTGAAAGTTATCATTTGGTATTGAAGATGATGGAGTTTAGAATCAGACAGACCAAGCCTTCAGTCCCAGCTTTAGGTAGTATGACCTTGGGGAAAGTTAACTTCTCTGACTCAGCTTTCTTATTGATAATATGGGGCCAACATACTTACTGCACAGGAAACTTATGGAACCTTAAAAGACGTAATGTTTTCCCATGCCTAGAATAGTACTTCCCTTTTTAATATTAAGTTATAAAAAAAGCTTTTTTTAATTAATGTATCTTCTTGTTTCCATATCTTGGTATCTCCTACCATCTACTCACTCTGTATACTACAGAAGAGAACTAGAATCATAAAAGTCAGAGGTGGGATAAATTGAGAAATTATTTAAGTCTCCCTTTTTGAAGAGTAAGCAATCAAGATGCAACATTCTACAGCTAAATAAAGGAAGATGTATAATCCATCTACCTTCCAGCCCAATGGTGTTTCTATAACACAAGCTATTTCTGGTAATGTCACAGTTTTGAAAGAAATTTTAAGAAAATTTTAAGTGCAGCAAAAGGGAATAAAAATAACTGGGGATTTGGAGTCTGATGGCTCTGGATTTGCCTCTGAGGATCTCCTACTTGTTGGTTGGGTGTGCTGGGTAGATCACCATGTTTCTGACTCTCTATTTTCTCACCTAAACTTAAGGGTAATCTTGTGTACCTTATGGAGCTTCTGTAAAAATTTGAAATGAAGGATATCATGTCCTTACAACAGTGTTTTCACATTGAAAATTCTTGCTAAACATTAGCTAATAATAATAACACTAATAGAGGTTTAGGTATCCTAGCAGGCCAAAAATAAGACAGAAGACAAAAAGTCCTCTTGGGTTTTCCCTCAGTCCCATCAATGTGGGGCTTGTGCTTGGAATAGGAATTAGCTTCTACAAGGAAAATCCAGTGTGCTGTGTCCTCCTTTTCCAGTAGTTACAGGAAAAACACAAACATCTTTCTTAGCCTGTCCTGTCAGCTTTTTAAAGGTATAGTTCTTTCTCCACTCCTAATAAATATTCTCCTCAGGAATGTGACTGTATTGTTTGCAGCTCTATTTCTGGTCCCTTTCTGTTTCTGAGGCGTATGAGCACCCACGAGCACTGCACATCCAGGGCTGAGGCATCTATCAAAATCTTTTCAGAGACTGTCACTGCCTCCAAGGTCTGTTCACTGTTCTGGTGAATTAACTTACACCCACAGCTAGAACTAATCCTGCCGAATTCTTCAAGGAATTCAGAGCATCACAAGTTTAGCTCTCTAATCTCTATACTCCAACATGCTATGTTCAACCAAATAGTGTCCACAATTTTACAGTATATTCCATCTGATTGCATCTTCTTGAGTTTCTTTGCTGTCCTCCACTTTCATAAGGATGCCTTGATTTGTGGATTTAGTTCATGTATGTATTTCCTTGTTTGTCAAATATTTCTGCTGGATAAGTTGGCTGTAGAATGATTCCTTCATAGATAAAAATTCTCATGAGTTTTATGAGAGATCCAAAGTTAAGTTTCCACTATAGTTTTTAAATAATGACCCTAAAGGAAGCTAAATCTTTTAATTTGAATATTGAAAGCAACTAGTTCATTCGTACTGTGTCCATAATACTATGCTTACCAGGAGGCTTTATAACAATTTCAGGAAATTCCTTAACACTGGTAGCTACTGTCTACCACTTTCTCTTTTATCCTTTCTTCATTTATGAATTGTCTAACTTTACCCATCTTCTTCTTCTTTACCCTTGATACACACCAAAATATGTAGACACTTTATTTCTAAGGCCAAGGTTAGAAGATTTATTCTAAGCCTTTTCTCGGTTTTCTAACATGTTAAGTGGCACTATAATGATAGTGCCTTACTCATAAGATTACTTATAAGAGGGTCAAAGCATGCATGTGAAATGCATATGAAAAGACTGTATAATCTTTTTCATGGAATATATGTTCAGTAGTATTTATTTTTGAAAAGACTAAAAGCCTTACCCTAACATGGTTAAAATGTGATTGTGATAGGACTCCAGGAATCAAAGACACAAAGAATTTTGGAGTTACTTTTGTTCATAACAGTCATCACCACCATTATGAACTTTAAATATATTGTTGCAATTTTTACAACAATTCCAAAAGTTAGGCATTATATTTTTTTCATGATTGAGTTAATTGAGGATCAGGAAATTTTAGCAACTTCCCAGAATCATTCAGTTAATAGGCAATAGAGAGGGAATTTGAACCAGACTATATTAAAAGTTTGGGTTTGTAACCATTGCCCTATATTACTTTTGTAAAGTTGAAAATTCTGGACAAGTGTGTCAAACTGGCATCCCATGAATATCTTTTGATTGTTCTGATAAGGATTTTTTAAAAAGACCTAACATTAAAAACTTTGAAAAAAATCAGGATATCTTAACATCTTTAGGTTACATTTCTACTTGAACACAGTTGTCTAAAACTCGCAGTCATTGCATCTATCAATGAGACATGCTTCTCCAATTCTTACCACTTCCAATTAATAGGTTCACTTATTTCCATCATTTGCTTGGCCTCCATGGTCACATAAGTTTTCTGGCTCACTTACGGATATATAAAGTATGCAGTGTATATTAGTTTCTTAGTCTATCAGAACAAAAATTTTAACCTTATGTATTTTATTTTATTGAATGTAAACTTGAATGCACTTTAAACTATGAACACTGTAGGTACCATCTGTCTTTCAATAATAGTGGAGATCCATTATTATTGTTTCATTCATTGATTACATGTTGATATATTACCCTGTACAATCTGTAATGATATACTTCAATTCTGGTCCATGTAGAAATATTTAAAATGGATTGCTTCATAGACACTGTTGCCTCCCTGTTCTAGTCTCTTGTTTAGATCATGGAAATTTTAGGATGTGCAAACTTAAGGATGTGCTGCCTGAGTTGTCTCAATCCAGCAGAATTTACGGAAGTCACCAGGACAATAAGAGTTGTCGTTTTCTCAGTCTGTGGTTCCTTCCCAGTAGTGATGCAAAGAGTAGAGGCAGTTGGGATAATGTGGATATGCACATACAGGATACTCTACCTACACTGGTTCAGCTATTATCCATTAAAAGAAAAAATAGCACAGCATAACTCAGAGGCTTTCTTTAGCATGAAAGTATAAGTTAACCACTTTATACATTTTTATATGAACCATAATCTTACAAATTCACTTATTGTCTAAAGCCCAATCTCCTCCTAAACTCTTCTCTAGACCTTACCTGGCATATGCCTTCACCTGTAAATATTTTTTTTTATTTTGTTTGTTGCCAGTATTTCTCATTATAATAGCATTATCCTAGAGGTAGTTTTGACAGAAGCTTTAAATTTTTATTTAACTCTAGTTGGTTAGATTATTTTATGTCCTTGGCTTTCTTTATTTTTGTGTCAAACAAGCAAACTATTTCATAGTCCCACCAGGTTTCTTTGTCTCCTCTCTTTCCTAGTAGAGTCAGATTAACTTCCCTTTTCTCGCAAATGTATTGATTTAACTCCTTTTTATTTCTAGCTATCTTTGAGGCTATATGTTTGACATTCCACTCTCCTGAATGTACCTTCTAATTAGCATTGCTTATTTATGCCTACATGTCAATAATAATATTTTGACTTTTCCTTATACACAAAAGATAAATAGATGATATTCAGATGGATATACAGAAAGATAGATAGATAAATATAAGTAGCTATATGATAAATAGTGATGGATGATTCAATGATTGGTATATAGATGAATAGAGAGATATTGTTATGCAAGAATTTCCATTCTGAGGAAGAAAATGGAAACATGCTGATGCACCCATTTTTTAAATTAATCTTTTGGTCATTCAGCAAATTCTGTCTTATCTACTGTCAAAATATATTTAGAATTCAGCCACTTCACCACTACTGTCACCTCCATACCAGCTCAGGATGCAGCACCCTGTCTATTCTAAATATACCAGCCAGAGTGATCCTGATGAAGCATAAGTCAAATTACATCAACTCTTTCTTGGAAACTTTCCAATGGAGTCTTATCTTACTCATAGTAAAAATTAAATGCTGTATCATGACCTTACAAAGGCCAACATAGCTTCCCCTCTTGACCCACCTTACATCTCTGACTTCATCTCACATTATTGTTCTACTCAACTGCCCACTCCAGGAACACTGGCTGCCTGGCTCTTCCCATGCATTTGGCTTGCAGGTGCTGCAAGGTCCCAGTATTGGTCATTTCCCCTGCCTTAAACACTCTTCCCTAAATTATCCCTGTGGTGTTCTCACTTCTTTCAGTTTTTACCCAATAAACAACTCTAAGAAGCCTTCCTTGGCTACTCTTCTAAAGCTCCAAACTCCCACCCCCAACAATTCCTATTCCACTTTCTGCTTGATTTTTCTCCTAAATTCTTATCACTATTTAACAAATGTTGTTTTACTTATTTCTCTTCTTTATTATCTGTAACCTTCAGTAAGTTTCATGATGGCAGGAATATTTGTCATTTTTCTTTACAGTGGTCACCAACCCATAGGATAGCACCTGGCACTGAGAATAGCCTCATTTAATATGTGTCAAATGAATGAGTAAGTGATTAAATGAGATAATACATGCCAAGCCCTTAGAGCATTGCATGATATCTATTCACACATTTTCTTGGTTTAGACAAAATGGAAAAGAGGATGAGAATAACTTATCCCTTTACTTCTTATCTTCAAAGATCCATTGCTCCACAATGTCTTAAAAGTATACTGCCAAGACTGTAGTACAACTGAAGTGTAACCTGCTAAACTTTCTTTCTCAAGTCTGTTTTGGAAAGGCATGTCATTCATTGTAGCATGCGAGATTTTGTCCAAAGCCAAGTTCTTAATGACTCATTTTTCCTTCCACTGTGAAATGAAAACTAAAATAAATCAAAGTAGCATCTCAAGTGTCCAGTACAGCCCTAAACTATAAGTGCAAATGAATATGCTCCCTGATAAAAGAAAAAAAATCATGTGAGAAACATATTTCAACTCCTGGTTCCTGGGGATTTTGTGTAAGCAAAACCAAGGCAAGTTTTATACAAACTTGACTTCAGGATGCTTCTTTATTTATTACTTACAACTGTCAAAAAGTTAAATAAGCATTTATCAAATTTTATAAGCTCTGAAGAATCAATTGTCTATTTTTTTCATTCAATAACTTGTCAAAAAACTCAAGACATCAGAAATGAACAAGTTTACAAACAAAGCAATTAGGCTCGGAGTGCTTTTTTGGCTTTTCTTGTGTTGACTGGGACCAAAGACCAATAAAGAATGAGGCCTCATCTTTAATAGATACAATAGAGTTTAAATAAGTTAGCAAAAACTCTCTTGTGCTTTTCTCTAAGCATCATTTGATTTTCTTACATGCATCATAACAGATTTGTGAAAATCAATACCGTTCGTAGATGTGAATGCTGGGATAACTTTTTCAATATCAACCTACTTTTACCATCAAATCAACCTAATTTTCAATATCTCCTTTATGAATCTCAGTTTCATAACCTTATACAAGTTATGGCTGACCTTATGGCTTATGGCTGACCTTATGCAGCCCACGTCTGATAAAAATATGTGAGAAAGTCAAATGGAGTTGTAATTCTCTGCATTGGCAACTCTAGGGGACATTTTTCATTCCTTGCCTCTCTAGCTTTGAGTAGCCACTCTTCTGCTAATGTACTCTAACATTCTTACAAGAAATTATATCTCCTTCTTCAGTAGAGTTTTGATGGTTTCATTAATCAAGCTATCATGCTTGGCCCCTTGGGCTTTATCTTTAGAATCTTAAATATAATAATACTTAATAATTTTGAGGGTGTACTATGGATTTGACATTAATGTAAGCCTTTGTGTCACACAACAACCCAATAAAATAGATGTCATTATTATCCCCACTTTATAATTGAAATGAATAGCTCAAGACCAGAGAGCCAGTATTTAAGTGCTGGTGGTGGAATTTAAAGCCATGTCTGTCTGATGGGAGTGCAGATGCTTTTAAGCACACAGCTGCCTGCTTCTCAGCATACAGGGACTCAAGAACAAAGAATTGGTGAGAGATTATTTGTCCCAGCAGTAACTTCCTGATCAAGTGGTTTATCTCTTATTGCTACCTGGAACCTTAGGGGTACCTGGATTTTAATTTTTTTTTCAGATTCTCTTATTTGTGTGAGCTGCACCATATCCTTCTAATAAGTTGACTTTTTGATTAAGATATCTAGAATCAGTTTTGGCTTTTTGATATCAATGAATCTTTTAAAAATCGATGAATAAGACTATATATAGTTTTATGATGTAAAACGTAATGTTTTGAAATATGTATACATTGTGGAATGGCTCAATTAAGCTAATTAACATACTCATTACCTCACATACTTATTTCATTTTGTGGTGAGAACATATAATATTTACTTTTAGTGATTTTCAAGTATTCACTAAATTTTGTTGAGTATGGTCATCATGTCTTACATCTCTTGAATTTATTCCTTCTGTCTAACTGAAATTTAGTATCCTTTGACAAACATCTCCACGCTTTTTCCACAGCCATTTGTATCGACCATTCTCCTCACTGCTTCTATGGGTTAGACTTCTTTGAAATCCACGTATAAGTGAGATCGTATATTATTTGCCTTTCTGTGTCTGCCTTATTTCATTTAACGTAATGTTCTCCAGGTTCATCCATGTTGTCACAAATAACACGATTTCCTTGATTTTTAAGGCTACATTGTAATCCACTGTGCATATATAACTCATATTGTTTATTCACTCATCTGTTAATAGACACTTAGATTGATTCCATGTCTTGGCTATTATGAATAATTCAATAGTAAGCATGGGAGTGCAGACATTTCTTCAACATATTGATTTAATCTCCTTTGGTGATATACCCAGAAGTGGGAGTGCTGGATCATATGGTAGGTCTGTTTTTAAGTTTTTAAGGAGCTTCCATAATGTTTTTCGTAATGAGTATACTAATTTATATTCCCACCCACAAGGTATACCAGGGTTCCCTTTTCTCCACAATTTCAACATTTGTTATGTTTTGTCTTTTTGATATTAGTCATTCTAATTGTGATTGTAAATTGCATTTCATGAATGATTAGTAATGTTGAACATTTTTTTTCATATACCTGTTGGTCATTTGTATGTCTTTTTTTTTTTTTTTTTTTTTTTTTTTTTTTTTTTTTTTTTTTTTTTTGAGACGGGATCTCGCTCTGTCACCCAGGCTGGAGTGCAGTGGCGCGATCTCGGCTCACTGCGAGCTCTGCCTCTAGGGTTCACGCCATTCTCCTGCCTCAGCCTTGTATGTCTTATTTTGACATTGTTTCATAGTGTTTATTTGACTCTTCCAAGAGGATGTTGATGATAAGATCTGGAAATTTTTGTTTGTTTTTTAAAAATCTATTTTAAAAGACTACATTAGGCTGTGTTGGTCTCTCACCATGGGCTCTGTATATTATGGGGTAAACACTGTGCATTCCTGCTGTGTGAAGACCTGCTATTCAGGGAAGGGCAGGGCTCTGCTATGCAATGAAAAAGGAGTGGATACTTTAGTTGCCTCCATTAATCCCATTCTGGGTCAAAGGAATTGTTTGATTTCCTTAACTTCCAAGCCATACATTTGTTTCAACTTCAAACTCATTACAAAGTTGCAGCAGAAGCCTACATCTTATCAGTCATGGGCTGCTGCCCTCATACTCTGACATCCCAACCAGAATATTACAGCTCACAGGTGGCCAACCTAAGAAATGCAAATTTTTCAATACCATCCATGAAGAGATGCTGTTATTTCTCTCTCAATATCGATGCCTATAAGAATATATTATAAACTTTTTTTAAAAACTGCTGGTGAACATCAAGTGCTCTTATTATTATTTTTGTAAATTGGCATTTTGAGAACCATACCTCCTCTCCTCCATGTGCTATTTATTTATTTATTTGTGTGTGTGTGTGTGTGTGTGTGTGTGTGTGTGTGTTTACTATCATGGATTTTTTTTTAAAATTATACTTACCTTCTGGGGTACATATGCAGAACATGCAGGTTTGTTACATAGGTATGCATGTGCCATGGTGGTTTGCTGCACCCATCAACCCATGATCTACATACGGTATTTCTCCTCCTAATGCTATGCCTCCCCTTGGTCCACCACATGACAGGTCCTGGTGTATGATGTTCCCTTCCCTGTGCCCATATGTTCTCACTGTTCAAGTCTCACTTATGAGTGAGAACCTGTGGTGTTTGGTTTTCTATTTCTGTGTAAGTTTTCTCAGAATGATGGTTTCCAGCTTCATCCATGTGCCTGGAAAGGACATGAAATCATTCTTTTTTATGGTGGTATAGTATTCCATGGTGTATATGTGCCACATTTTCTTTATTCAGTCTATCATTGATGGGCATTTGGGTTGGTTCCAAGTCTTTGCTATTGTGAATAGTGCCGCAATAAACATATGGTGCATGTGTCTTTATAGTAGAATGATTTATAATCCTTTGTGTATTTACCCAGTAATGGGGTTGCTGGGCCAAATGATGTTTCTATTTCTAGATCCTTGAGAAATCGCCACACGGTCTTCCACATGGTTGAAGTAATTTACTCTCCCACCAACAGTGTAAAAGCATTCCTATTTCTCCATATCCTCTCCAGCGTCTGTTGTTTCCTGACTTTTTTTTGTTACTTTTGTCCGTTTATTTCATCTAGTTCACTTATTTGTCACTGCTCTTATTTGCTATTCTTTTTTATTATTATTATTATACTTTAAGTTTTAGGGTACACGTGCACAATGTGCCGGTTTGTTACATATGTATCCATGTGCCATGTTATTGTGCTGCACCCATTAACTCATCATTTAGCATTAGGTATATCTCCTAACGCTGTCCCTCCCCCCTCCCCCAACCCCACAACAGTCCCCGGAGTGTGATGTTCCCCTTCCTGTGTCCATGTGTTCTCATTGTTCAATTCCCACCTATGAGTGAGAACATGCGGTGTTTGGCTTTTTGTCCTTGCAATACTTTACTGAGAATGATGGTTTCCAGTTTCATCCATGTCCCTACAAAGGACACGAATTCATCATTTTTTATGGCTGCATAGTATTCCAGACTTTTTAATGATCACCATTCTAACTGGCAGGAGATGGTATCACATTGTGGTTTTGATTTGCATTTCTCTAATAATCAGTGATGATGAGCTTTTTTTCATATGTTTGTTGGCCACATAAATGTCTTCTTTTGAAAACTGTCTGTTCATATCCTTTGCTCACTTTTTGATAGAGTTGTTTTTTGTTTGTTTGTAAATTTGTTTCATTTCCTTGTAGATTCTGAATATTATCCCTTTTTCAGATAGATAGATGGCAAGAATTTTCTCCCATTCTGTAGGTTGCCTCTTCACTCTGATGATAGTTTCTTTTGCTGTGCAGAAGCTCTTTAGTTTAATTAGATCCCATTTGTCAATTTGGGCTTTTGTTGCCATTGCTTTTGGTGTTTTAGTCATGAAGTCTTCACCCATGTCTACGTCCTGAATGGTATTGCCTAGGTTTCCTTCTAGGGTTTTCATGGTTTTAGGTCTTATGTTTAAGCCTTTAATGCACTTGAGTTAATTTTTGTATAAGGTGTAAGGAAGGGGTCCAGTTTCAGTTTTCTGCGTATGGCTAGCCAGTTTTCCTGGAACCATTTAATAAATAGGAAATCCTTTCCACATTGCTTGTTTTTGTCAGGTTTGTCAAAAATCAGATGGTTGTAGATGTGTGGTGTTATTTCTGAGGGCTCTGTTCTGTTCCATTGGTCTATACATCTGTTTTGGTACCAGCATCATGCTGTTTTGGTTACTAGAGCCTTCTAGTATAGTTTGAAGTCAGGTAGTGTGATGCCTCCAGCTTTTTTTTTTTTTTTTTTTTTTTTTTTTTTGCTTAGGATTGTTTTGGCTACACAGGATCTTTTTTGGTTCCATATGAAATATAAAGTAACATTTTCTAATTCTGTGAAGAAAGTCAATGGTAGCTTGATAGGAATAGCATTGAATCTATAAATTACTTTGGGCAGCATGGCCATTTTCACGATATTGATTCTTTCTGTCCATGAGTGTGGAATGCTTTTCCATTTGTTTGTTTACCCTCTTATTGCCTTGAGCAGTGGTTTGTAGTTCTCCTGGAAGAGGTCCTTCACATCCCTTGTAAGTTGTATTCCTAGACATGTTGTTTTCTTTGTAGCAATTGTGAATGGGGGTTTGCTCATGATTTGGCTCTCTGTTTATCTATTATTGGTGTAGGATAATGCTTGTGATTTTTGCACATTGATTTTGTATCCTGGGACTTTGCTAAAGTTGCTTATCAGCTTGAGGAGTTTTGGGGCTGAGACAATGGGTTTTTCTAAATATACAATCACGTTATCTGCAAACAGATAATTTGACTTCCTCTCTTCCTGTTTGAATACGCTTTATTTCTTTCTCTTTGCCTAATTGCTCTAGCCAGAACTTCCACAACTATGTTAAATAGGGGTGGTGAGAGAGGGCATCCTTGTCTTGTGCCGGTTTTCAAAGGGAATGCTTCCAGCTTTTGCCCATTCAGTGTGATATTGGCTGTGGGTTTGTCATAAACAGTTCTTCTTATTTTGAGATATGTTTCATCAATATCAAGTTTATTGAGTGTTTATAGCATGAAGGGCTGTTGAATTTTATTGAAAGCCTTTTCTGCATCTACGGAGATAATCATGTGGTTTTTGTCATTGGTTCTGTTTATGTGATGGATTATGTTTATTTATCTGTGTATGTTGAACCAAACTTGCATCCCAGGGATGAAGCTGACTTGATTGTGGTGGGTAAGCCTTTTGATGTGCTGCTGGATTCGGTTTGCCAGTATTTTATTGGGGATTTTTGCATCAATGTTCATCAGGGATATTGGCCTGAAACTTGTGTCTCTGCCAGGTTTTGGTATCAGGATGATGCTGGCCTCATAAAATGAGTTAGGGAGGAGTCCCTCTTCTTCTATTGTTTGGGATAGTTTCAGAAGGAATGGTACCAGTTTCTCTTTGTACCTCTGGTAGAATTTGGCTATGAATCCCTCTGGTCCTGGGCTTTTTTTGGTTGGTAGGCTATTACTGCCTCAATTTCAGAACTTGTTATTTGTCTATTCAGGGCTTCGACTTCTTCCTGGTTTAGTACTGGAAGGGTGTATGTTTCCAGGAATTTATCCATTTCTTCTAGATTTTCTATTTTATTTGCATAGAGGTATTTATAGTATTTTCTGATAGTTTGTATTTCTGTGGGATCAGTGGTGATCTCCCCTTTATCATTTTTTTTTATTGTGTCTATTTGATTCTTCTCTCTTTTCTTCTTTATTACTCTGGCTAGCAGTCTACCTATTTTGTTAATGTTTCAAAAAAACAGCTCCTGGATTCATTGATTTTTTTGAAGGGTTTTTCGTGTCTCTACCCCCTTCAGTTATGTTCTGATCTTAGTTATTTTTTGTCTTCTGCTAGCTTTTGAATTTGTTTGCTTTTGCTTCTCTCATTCTTTTAATTGTGATGTTAGGATGTCGATTTTAGATCTTTCCCACTTTCTCCTTTGGACATTTAGTGCTATAAATTTCCTACTAAACAGTGCTTTAGCTATGTCTTAGAGATTCTGCTACGTTGTGTCTTTGTTCTCATTGGTTTCAAAGAACTTATTTATTTCTGCCTTAATTTGTTATTTACTCAGTAGTCATTCAGGAGCAGGTTGTTCAGTTTCCATGTAGTTGTGTGGTTTTTCGTGAGTTTCTTAATCTTGAGTTCTAATTTGATTGCACTGTGGTCTGAGAGACTGTTTGTTATGATTTCCATTCTTTTGCATTTGCTGAGGAGTGTTTTACCTCCAATTATGTGGTCTATTTTAGAATAAGTGCTATGTGGTGCTGAGAAGAATGTATATTTTGTTGATTTGGGGTGGAGCATTCTGTAGATGTCTATTAGGTTTACTTGGTCCAGAGTTGAGTTCATGTCCTGAATATGCTTGTTAATTTTCAGTCTTGTTGATCTGTCTAATATTGACAGTAGGGTGTAAATTTCTCTCACTATTATTGTGTGGGAATCTAATTCTCTTTGTTGGTCTCTAAGAACTTGCTTTATGAATCTGGATGCTCCTGTACTGGGTGCATATGTATTTAGGATACTTAGCACTTCTTGTTGCATTGATCCATTTACCATTATGTAATGCTCTTCTTTGTCTTTTTTGATCTTGGTTGGTTTAATGTGTGTTTTATCAGAGACTAGGATTGCAAACCCTGCTTTTTTTCTTTTTTTTCTTTTTATTTTCTTTCCATTTGCTTGGTAAATCTTCCTCCATCCCTTTATTTTGAGCCTATGTATGTCTTTGCACATCAGATGGGTATCCTGAATACAGCACACCAATACAGTCTTTATCTAATTTGCCAGTCTGTGCCTTTTCTTTTTTTATCCTTAAAGTCTGGGATACATGTGCAGAATGTACAGGTTTGTTACATAGGTATACACGTGCCATGGTGGTTTGCTGCACCCATCAACTTGTCATCTACATTAGGTATTTCTCCTAATGCTATCCATCCTCTAATCTCCTGCCCCCCAACATGTCCCAGTGTGTAACATTCCTTTCCCTGTGTTCATGTGTTCTCATTGTTCAACTCCCACTTATGAGTGAGAATATGTGGTGTTTGGTTTTCTGTTCTTGTGTTAGTTTGCTGAAAATGATGGTTTCCAGCTTCATCCATGTCCCTGCAGAGCATATGAACTCATCCTTTTTCATGGCTGCATAGTATTCCATGGTGTATATGTGCCACATTTTCTTTATCCAGTCTATCATTGATGGACATTTGGTTGGTTCCAAGTCTTTGCTATTATGAACAGTTCTGCAATAAACATACATTAATCGGGGCATTGAGCCTGTTTACATTTAAAGTTAATATTGTTATGTGTGAATTCGATCCTGTCATTGTGATTTTAGCTTGCTATTTTGCTCATTAGTTAATGCAGTTTCTTCATAGTGTTGATGGTCTTTACATTTTGGTTTGTTTTTGCAGTGGCTGGTACTGGTTTTTCCTTTCCATGTTTAGTACTTCCTTCAGGAGCTCTTGTAAGGCAGGCCTGGTGGTGACAAAAATCCTTCAGCATTTGCTTGTCTGCAAAGGACTTTATTTTGCTTTCACTTATAAAGTTTAGTTTGGCTGGTATGAAATTCTGGGTTGAAAATTCTTTTATTTAAGAATGTTGAATATTGGCCCCCACTCTCTTCTGGCTTGTAGGGTTTCTGCAGAGAGAGCCCCTGTTAGTCTAATGGGCTTCTCTTTGTGGGTAACCCAACCTTTCT
Organism: Hylobates moloch; assembly: GCF_009828535.3. Lineage (NCBI taxonomy): Eukaryota > Metazoa > Chordata > Mammalia > Primates > Hylobatidae > Hylobates > Hylobates moloch. Next base: position 122,013,278 of record NW_026652281.1, on the reverse strand, counting down.
CTCTGGCTGCCCTTAATATTTTTTCCTTCATTTTATCCTTGGTGAATCTGATGGTTATGTGTCTTGGGGTTGCTCTTCTCAAGGAGTATGTTTGTGGTGATCTCTGTATTTCCTGAAGTTGAATGTTGGCCTGTCTTGCTAGTTTGGGGAAGTTCTCCTGGATAATATAATGAAGTGTGTTTTGCAGCTTGGTTTCATTCTCCCCATCACTTTCAGGTACACCAATCAAATGTACGTTTGGTCTTTCAACATAGTCCCATATTTCTTGGAGGCTTTGTTCTTTCCTTTTCATTCTTTTTCATCTAATCTTATCTTCATCCTCATTTCATTAAGTTGATCTTCAATCTATGATATCCTTTCTGCCGCTTGATTGATTCGGCCATTGATACTTGTGTATGCTTCACAAAGTTCTCGTGCTGTGTTTTTCAGCTCCATCAGGTCATTTATGTTCTTCTCTAAACTGGTTATTTTAGTTAGCAATTCCTCTAACCTTTTAACAAGGTTCTTAGCTTCTTTGCATTGGGTTAGAACACGCTCCTTTAGCTTGGGGGAGTTTGTTATTACCCACCTTCTGAAGCCTACTTCTGTCAATTCATCAAACTCATTCTCTGTCCAGTTTTGTTCCCTTGTGGGCTAGGAGTTGTGATCTTTTGGAGGAGAAGAGGCATTCTGGCTTTGGAATTTTCAGACTTTTTGCACTGGTTTCTCCTCATCTTCATGGATTTATCTACCTTTGGCCTTTGCTGTTGGTGACCTTTGGATGGAGTTTTTACGTGGTCATCCTTTTTGTTGATGTTGATGCTATTGCTGTTTGTTAGTTTTCCTTCTAACAGTCAGGCCCCTCTTCTCCAAGTCTGCTGGAGTTTTCTGAGGGTCCACTCCAGACCCTATTTGCCTGGGTATCACCAGCAGAGGCTGCCTGCTCCTTTTTCTTGGAAGCTTTGTCCCAGAAGAGCACCTACCAGATGTCAGTTGGAGCTCTCTTGTATGAGGTGTCTGTTGACCCCTGTATCTCCCCATCAGGAGGCACGGGGTCAGGGACCCACTTGAGAGAGCAGTGTGTGCCTTAGCAGAGCTCGAGAGCTGTGCTGGGAGGTCTGCTGCTCTCTTCAGAGCTGGCAGGCAGGAACGCTTAAGTCTGCTAAAGCTGCACCTACAGCCACCTCTTACCCTGAGTGCTCTGTCCCAGAGAGATGGGAGTTTTATCTATAAGACCCTGACTGGGGCTACTGCGTTTCTTTTACATGTGATACTTATAAGGCTATAAATCCCCATCCTTACTTCTCAAACACAGGAATGGGACTCTAATCCAGACTGGGCAATCAGATCACCCAATAAAGAACAGTTTTTTTTTTTTTTTTTAAAGTACATTCTTCAAGCAGGCTCAATTAGTGTTCTTTTTTAAGTAATTGATGCAGCCACCAAGAAGAGGAGAATTCTTGGAATTATGACATGTCAGAACAGAAGTTTAGGACAACTTGTACAGTCTGTGCAATCATGAAGAGAGATCTAGAGAATGAAGTAACCTTGAGGGAAATAGAGAAGAGCACAAGGAGGAGACTAAAGGCATCATTTGAACCTCCATATCCTGCATTGCCTAAAGCCAGAATTATCTCCTTGATTTCCCTTATAATGTCCTTCAGAGTTCTCCTTCCCTGATTCCCACTTTGCGTAAAAAAATTTGAGTTGAGCTTTTGTTACTTGTAACTTAAAAAGTCTTGAATAATCTTTGTGTGCCTGTAAACTAGAATACTTATTTAGGATTTTTAAGCATATTATTTCTTACACTGTAAACACAGTTTGTTTACACACACATACACATGCATTTTCCTCAAGGTTTCAAGAAACTCATGGTTTTATGGCTATGAGTTACTGCCTTTTCACTTAGAAACATTAAATAGAAATATTTTTCTCTAAGACCCTAAACATTTGAAAGAAATTTAAAAAAAGTCATTTAGAAGCATGTTTCAAGTATCTATTTGGTGTCATATGGTACAAATACGTTCCTTAATGATTAAAATTGATGTCTTTAATTTCTCATGGTGAAAGTCTTTGGTATTTTTTTCCTCTTTACTTGGCTCATCTCTTTATTACTTACTTCCATTCAGATGTTTGAGAAGATTCTCTTCCTCCATGATCAAGCAGTTTTTCCAGGAATTTAGTGGACCCATTAAATATTGTAATTCATTTTGGATCTCTCCTATCTTAGAAGGCCTATAAGAAGATAGTCTTATAAGTAAGCTGATGCTTGCCAATCTGCATGCACTGAACATGGACAGAATATTAAGACAATTCCCAGTAAAAATAACATTCTATAATTCTATAGTACACATTTTTTAGATGTTGTCAATGCATTGCCTCATTTATTTTTCAAAATGCTCCCTTGCAGTAGGTACATTGAGATTATTGCTTTTACTAGAGAAGGGAACAGATACTGAGAAAACCAGGTGGCATGCCCCAATTTACTTAGCTATCAAAAGCCCCAGTCTCTTAGATTCAAATCCAAGTCTTCTGGCTCTGAGTCCAGTGATATCTTCATTCAGAGCCCTTCTTCTTTTATCTGATCCATATGCAGGGATCCTGTTATATTTTATTAGAACAATAGCTCATTTTCGGCTGCATTAAAAATTTTGAAAAACCTGCATAATTGCATAACTTTTTTTTTTCAAACTTTTCAAGAGACTGTTATGATGACATCCTAACAACAGTGACTATAGCACATGCATTTCTTGCATGAGATTTAATTTTTAAAAAGTTTAGGTATTAATTTGGGCCAAGGGTTTAGAGGAAGGGAGAAAGCTTTCCACTTTTCCAGAGTAAAAGAAAAATTGTTAGAGATTTTCCTTACGTGTCATCTATCATGACAGTTACATTCTTTTCTGTCTAATCCTGGTCAGTTAGATTATTCATGCTGTCCTCTGTATTATAAGCCACATTCATTCCCAGACATTTTTTCACACAACAGCAGTTGTTAAGAAGTATATGAATTGGCTCTGAAACTAAAAATACATTTCTCTTCTGCCTGGTTAAATCAGTTGAACTCCTGCTCTGTGAGTAGTCATGATCTAACTTTATCTTTTGTTATTCATTAATATCTGTGTTCTGATATCAAGTCACCCCCACTGCTAGTGGGTTTATGCTACACAGCAGAGTTTGGGGCCAAGGCTGAGCTCCCCAGGTAGTTTGGTCTTATAATAGCTTCAAAGTCTCTTGCCTCTCAGTGAAAAGGAAGAAAATCTATCATGAATTCTATTATTTTCAGGTGAATAGGATATAAAAATCTTCCTGCCATTTGTAATCTCCTCCATGTTACAAATTAAATAAATCTGTTTTAAATTCTTTGGCTTGTAACCTGTCTTCTGTTGTAGAACAACATGGTTTGCTGGGAGTTTGATCAACCTTATTGTAGGAAAAGGTCATATAAATCTCAGTGGAAAATGTTGCCAAACCAATCCTTTTCAAAAGACTCTGAAATGATGATTGATTATCTGTAGTAAATTGCTATGCATTTATTATCTTAATGTATTTGCCATGTTATAAAGATGTGATTGAATTTTCCCCTTAAAATTACTTTACAATGGTATTTAAATTTAAATTCTGAGGATACAATTCTTGCTTTAGACTCCCTCCTTGGTTTTAGGGTAAAGGACAAACAAGTAAGTAGACACAGACGCGGACACAGACACATTTTTATAACGTTGACAAGCAATAAAGGTAGTATAAGAACCTGGTTTTGGATTACACATGGTTCCTGACTTAACGATGGTTTGACTTAGGATTTTTCAACTTTACTATCATGTAAAACTGTCCAATTATGACATAATATACAGTATTTAATAAATTACATGAGATATTCAACAATTTATTATAAAATAGGCTTATGTTAGATGATTTTTTTCCTAACATAGGCTAATGTAAGTGTCCTGAGCATGTTTAAAATAGGTTAGGCTGTGATGGTTGCTAGGTTAGATGTATTAAGTGTCTTTCAACTTACCATGGTTTTATCGAGATACAACTTTATCATAAAACCTACCATGGTTTTATTGAGACACAACTTTATCATAAGTTGAGGAGCATTCATCTACCAGGAATAATAATGATTTCTAATCTTCTTGACATTATTGTATCCAAATACTATTTTAATTTTTTAAATACAAAATTGGGAAAAAAATTTAAGAATGTGTCAAACAGTCATCCCATATTTTTGCCAATCCAGCAGCATCCATTTGGTTTTCTTAAACTAACAGCACCCCATTATAATTTTGGGGGCCACCACTTCTCCCCTCTGTGCCCATGTGGTTCAGCTGGGCTTGACCCTATCTCATATTCCTAGAAGGGGGAAATTATCTAGATGTGGCCTATCAAAGTATTATGCCTGCTCTAGACCCCATGACTGATTCAGGGAAGGCTGCGATCAAAGCAGAACAGTGGCATTCAACCCTAGTACTTCTTATGGAAATTAAGTGAAGCTCATTTTCCACCGGGGTTACTGAATTGGTAGAATGCAAACCTATGATGCTATTTATTTTACATTCTCAAAGGGAAAACTTACCTGAGAATGAGCCAATATGAAACAAAGCAAAACAGACTGAGAGACACATTGATTATTTGCCTTGATCTAGCCTTGCTCAAACTATCTGCCCTTGAAATGTTCAATTACATAAGCCAGTAAATATCTACTTTTCCCCTTTTCTCTCCCTACTTCTTTCCCTCTCTCTTACCCAAGCCACTTTCAACTGGGTTTCTGTCACTTGCAATTGAAATCATCCAAATCAACATAATAGTTCAATAAAATTTTGATAAATTATTTACCATAGTAACTCATCAACTTTTAAAATACTTTTATATTAAGACATATGGCAAAATGTTTTTGAGAAGAAAGAAGTTGGAGTAATGATGAAAGCTGATTTGTGAGTCAAAAACAGTTTTTCTTAAAGTAATAGTGAGAATTGCACAAGTAGCCTATATAAAGTAAAGGATTTTAAAATATAAAGGTTTCTAGTCAAAAAGTTTTTTGGGGGTGGGAGAACTGGAAAACTGGACTTATTCCTAGAATAGATTCAGCATTTTACCCTTATGAAATCACTTTGTGCTATAGATACAGATTTTTTAAATCATGAGGAAATTTGCCTGACCACAGTGTTAGGACACATAAATCGTTGGGTCTTGGGTGTATGTTGCATGTATGCGTACCTGAAGTATACATAATCAATTCTACTAAAGTTTCGTATTAAATATGTCTAAGTACTTTTTCTAGCTCTATTGCATGTCCCTAACTGATGAAATAACTTAAGTGAGTAATAGTCACCATTTATTGAACGCCTCCTATGTGCAGGAAACCCTGCTTTACTCTGCACACATCTCAAATTCTTCATTATGACCCTCAAAGGTCGGTACCATCATTTTTATTTTATAGACAAGGAAATTGAAGCCTAAAAGAGTTTTAGCTACTTGATCAAGGATACATTGAAACAGAAGGCAAATCTGAGACTTACACCAAGTCTATCAGTGTTGTATGTACAGGTTGAAGCATATAACCATCTTTACTTTCAAGGGATCAGAAATGTTTCCATTTTATTTTTCTCAGGTATATTGATGAATGATTGCCCTATTGATGAATGCCAGGCACTGTATGAGGCACTAGGGATTCAGAGTCAAACAAAGTAAAATCTTGGTGCTCAGGATAGTCACAGTCAAGAACTGTCTTTAAGAACAAAACCAAGAAGATAAGCTACTTGATATTACAACGCTTTTGCCTCAGATTTTACCGTAGGACGCTACACTTCCAAATAGTATCTGTAAATCCCTAAACCAGGATAAAATGAGCAGAAACAAGCACAAAAGGGAAAGGTGTTCTGACCTGAAACTTTGCAGAAAAGTCAAGGCTGAATAGGAGATTTGGAACATTTGCTTGCACCTCTGTTCACCAGTTACTGATGTAAAAACTTTAATGAGAGCAGTGTCATATAGCATTTAAGGCATGAGTTATGAAATCAGACAAAATTTGAATCTCATATTTACTACCTTTTGGTGTTATGATTTTGTGAAAGTTATTTGCAGTTTTTGACCTTCAGTTTCTCTATCCTTAAATGGAGAAAATAATTTCTAACTCAGAGGGTGGCTGCAAGGATTAAATGAAAAAAAATATGAGGTAGTAGACTTTTGTATTTTCCTGCTCAATATCCGTTCCCTTTTTCTTGGGTTAGCAGCAACTTGCTCCACAGGAAACCACCATTTCCCTTATCATCTCATTGTAGTTCACAGGAAGGTTATTAATTATTTAGCTATAAAGTTTGACCTTTGATCCACACTTGCAAAATCAGAGTAATATTGATTTGTCCAAAATTAAATGTGTTACCAAACATGGGCCAGTAAATGAAATCCCAGGACTTTTGCTAGGATTATTGAAAAACTGAAGTTATCTTTCTTCTGGCATTGCTAATCATTAGCCAAAATGTGGTGGACTGTAAATAATAAGCAGCTGGTAGACATCTGTCACCTTGCAGAAAGGGCCTGCTTGATGACAAACACAATATGGAGAGACATATCTTTTTGAAGGCATAGATTGAGCTGCTGGATCCATCCATACTTGAAGGTGGTTGCATCTCTGGACTTCCTTGACCTTTGACATGATTTGAATATGATTTATCTCTTGGCAACTGAAAAAAATACTGGTGTGTACTCTATGTAAACCACTTATTATAATAATAGTGTACTTCCTCATGACATACTTTAATTCTTTTCTAGAACTCTTATTATTCTTTATGTTTTTATTAATTTTTATATCGTATTATATATTGCCTATTCATCTGTGAATTTGAATTTTTAGGTGGGGCACATATTTCTGTGCGTTCCCAGCCATCTAGCAATTAGGCATCAAATTCTTAACAATTTTATTCATTCTTTATTATAATTATTATAACACACTGACATTCTGGAAACAATAAGCTTCTGATTTTTATCTATGTTGCCCCCATAACATAAGTGTTACGTTAGCCAGGATTTAAAATGATATCTAATGAAAGAGAAAATATTTTCAAAACATTACTCAGTCATTAAAATTATTTCCATGTTTAAAATGATGAAAAAAATTGAAAACCAAATATAACAATCCTTATTTTATATTTAAGATCTAGCACTAAAAATTAGGATTCACTTTTATACGCTGATTTTTTTTTTCCTTTAGATATACAATATAAGTTGATGTTATATGGTGGTTCCAAGGCAAGATCCATTTATGTAAAACATCAGGCTAAGTGTAAAATGGCAAAGCACAAATTCTTACTTTTTGAGGCACATTCCCACTGACATCATGCAAATAGAATATAGAGACTATGTTTACTTACAATTCTGGATATAGAGCACTTTTAAAATGTGGACTATGCAAAGCTTTCCCAAGGTTTTGGTGATCTGCCACTAAAAGATCTCCTCAGTGCCTGCTTCCCATTCCAACATAATGCAATGGAATCATATAATTTCCTGTCACAAACACAGGGCATGATTTAACAATCAGAAGACTATGTGAGTCAAGAGTCTTCAAAAAGAAAAGACCTCCATAACTACAATAATTTTTGTCTGTCTTCCTTTGAGGTTTTATCTAAGTGCCTACAAGAGTGGCTGTAACATAACAAGCATTGAATATTTTTTTCAATGAATGGATGAATAATATTTTTCCTATTTATAGGGATAAATGTAGTTAAACATGGAAAGAGAAAGTCATCCAAATTTTAATTCTATCACATACAAGTCCTGGACATCTTATTCTGCCAGAATGTTGTGTCTGAGATTTCTATTATATCAGAAGAGAAAAAAATGAGAGAAGAAATAAAAATGTACACTTATTCTTTACCTTCTTTCACTATAAGATAATTTATGGTAACAAAACCTTGGAAACAATCTAAATGCCTAGTAATAGGATATTAGTTAAAAATTATGGTATATATAATAGAATATTAATCACTAAAATAATGTTTACGATGCTTAAAAATGAACAGATATTACTACATAAAAAGTAGAAAAGTAAATTGGAGATAGTTATATTTTTCACATTTACGATGCTGTATGTTTTAAAATGTATTCTCTAGATAGTTGAAAATTAACATTGAGCATTTTAATGGTTTCTGATCTACATAATAAACATATATTTAACATATTGATAGCTCTAGTAAGTGAAGGCTTTATGAGCACAGTTGCTAGTGGTTTTCATTGTGGGGAAGGGCACTGTTAAATAACCCGGGGAATAAAATTTCTCCAAATATATTTCAGAGGCAGCATTATTTGTTCAAATTGTGCCTTCTTTCAATCAATGATTTTGGAGGATTCTTGCTTGAAGAATTAATGGAAAGGGGAAATAATTTTATCTCCCCTGAAAAAGAAGGCAGAACAGATGGGAAATATGCTGTTCCAGTTTTCTTCCTTTCCCATAAAGAAACAGAAAGGTAGAATCAATGTCTTTTCTAGTGGAGATGCTCAAATTCATTTCTCTTTGCTTAGATGAGCAATTATAAAGGCCACAATCATTGGGTTTTTGGAATTATGGTCCTGATGTTTCCAATATGAGAGTATTGCAATGAATAGTATTAATATTTTCTTGAATAGGGAGCATGTTTAATTCTCTCCTTCATCAATATTTACTTGATGGTTGTTTCTCCTGTATGATAAATTTGTAAAGATTCAATAAATTAACCTCTAATGTAGTCATACAATACACCTCCTTTTAAATACATTTTATATTTGTCTCTTCTAATATTTCAAAGCTCAGACCAAGGGTTTTTGACTTAGGGACTTTGACAACTCTTCTCCAATGTGAAAATGTATCCTAGACTTGCAGATGTGTTCATTATTTCTACATTATTACCTGTCTTCTATAATTTTATATTTTCATTACTCAAGTTTTGGCTCTATTAGTAACCATTGTGATGTGTAATATAAATGATGACTGCATTAAAAATGGCAATGCAAGGCCAGGCGTGGTGGCTTATGCCTGTAATCCCAGCACTTTAGGAGGCCAAGGCGGGTGGATCATGAGGTCAAGAGATCGAGAACATCCTGGCCAACATGGTGAAACTATGTCTCTACTAAAAACACAAAACTTAGTTGGGCATGGTGGCATGTGCCTGTAGTCCCAGCTACTTGGGAGGCTGAGGCAGGAGAATCACTTGAACCAGAGAGGCAGAGGTTGCAGTGAGCCGAGATTGCGTCACTGCACTCCAGCCTGGTGACAGAGTGAGACTCCATCTCAAAAAAAAAAAAAAAGAAATGTAAAAGTTATATTTATAAAATGTCACTTTTGGATCATATTAGAGTCCATATTCCTAATACGTTTAGTACTTTATTCCAAGGCAATAAGCGAAGTTTACATCATTGTGAAGTTACAGCTTACCTCCCCATAAAGTAGGCACAGATATCTAATAACACTGCATTTGATCAATTAAGAAAGTAGATTTACCTGGCTGGCCATGGTGGCTCATGCCTGTAATCCCTGCACTTTGGGAGGCCGAGGTGGGTGGATCACATGAGGTCAGGAGTTTGAGACCAGCATGGCCAACATGGTGAAACCCCATCTCTACTAGTAACAAAAAAATTAGCCAGGTGTGGTGGCATGCACCTGTAATCCCAACTACTCAGGAGGCTGAGGCAGCAGAATCACTTGAACTGGGGAGGCGGAGGTTGCAGTGAGCCAAGATCACACCATTGCACTCCAGCCTGGGCGACAAGGGCAAAACTCTGTCTCAAAAAACGAAAAAAAAAAAAAGTAGATTTACCCATCATTGAAACATTTCCTGGCCCATCATTACTTGTAGCATTAAAAAAAAAAGGTTGATAAAGAAAATTCATCAGTATTGTCTTTGCCCATAACCAACAGAGTTTTATTCCATTACTTGAGCTATTCAAGTACCATATACTCAGGTCGAGTAGCATATACTAAGTTCAGAACTAATTGACTTTAAAAGGTATTAACAATAATGTTCAAGGGCAGTTTTTTCACCATGACTGTGAACTTTTTGAAAACCATGACTGTGCCGTCTTCACTTTTGCATTTTTGGCATCCAGTTAATTACTTAGAAAGTTCTATTAAATTTAGTTCAGCAGTCAGGTAAGCAACAGTGTTCTCATTTATTCTGTAGCTATATTATACATTCAGTACCATGGACAATGGCGCAACATTTTCTTTTTATAATTTTGTAATTTTTGTGGGTACATGGTAGGGTATATATTTATGGGGTAAATGAGGTGTTTGATATAGTCATGCCATGTTGAATAAGCAAATCATGAGGAATGGGGAATCTATCCTCTCAAGCATTGCTCTTTTGAGTAACAATCCAATTATTGAATATAGTCACTCTGTAGTGCTATCGAATAGTAGCTGTTATTCATTCTTTCTTACTACTTTTTGGTACCCATTAGCCATTCTCACCTTTCCCCAGCCCCACAGTGTCCTTCTTAGCATCTGGTAATCATCCTTCTACTCTCTATGTCCATGAGTTCAATTGTTTTGAGTTTTAGATCCCACAAATAAGTGAGAACACACAAAGTTTGTCTTGCTGTGCCTGGCTTACTTCACTTAACATGATGAGCTCCCATTCCATCAATATTGTTGCAAATGACTGAATCTCATTCTTTTTTGTGGCTGAAGAGTACTCCATTGTGTATTTGTACCACATTTTCTTTCTCCTTTCATCTGTTAATGGACACTTAGGTTGTTTTCAAATCTTAGCTATTGTAAGCAGGGCTTCAACAAACATAGGAGTGCAGATATCTCTTTGATATACTTATTTCCTTTCTTTGGGGTATATATCCAGCAGTGGAATTGCTGGATCATAAGGTAGCTCTATTTTTAGTGTTTTGAGGAACCTCCAAACTCTTCTCCATACTGGCTATACTAATTTACATCTCCACTAACAGTGTGCATCAGTTCCCTTTCCTCCATATCCTTCGCCAGCATTTGTTATTGCCTGTCTTTGGATATAAGCCATTTTAACTGGGGTGATGATATCTCATTTTGACTTGTCTTGAGAATGATCCATGTGCTGAGGAAAAGAATGTGCATGCTGCAGCTCTTGAATGAAATGTTCTATAAATATCTGTTAGATCCCTTTGGTCTATAGTGCGGATTATCTCTGATGTTTCTTTATTTTCTGTCTAGATCTGAGATCTGTTCAATGCCAAAAATGGGGTGTTGAATTCTCCAGCTGTTATCGTATTGGGGCCTATCTCTCTCTTTAGCTCTAATAATATTTCCTCTATATATCTGTGTGCTCCCATGTTGGGCATATATATAATTGTTATATCCACTTTCTGAATTGATTCCTTTATTATTATATAGCGACTCTTTTGTCTCTTCTTATAGGTTTTTTCTTGCAATCTACTTTTTCTGATATAATAAGTATAGTAACTCCTGCTCTTTTTTTGGCTTCCATTGGCATGGAATATCTTTATTTTTCACCTATAAAGACACACATAAATATTCCATGCCTTTATTGCAATCTATGTGTGTTTTTATATGTGAAGTGTGTTGCATGTATGCAACAGATCAAGTAGTCTTTTTTTTTTTAATCCATTCAGGCAGCCTATGTCTTTTGATTGTAGAGGTTAGTCTATTTACATTCAATGTTATTATTGATAAGCAAGAACTTACTCCATTTCGTTATTTCTTTTATGGTTGCTTTGTGACCTTCTCTTTCTTTCAGTCCCGTTTTCCTCTAATGAAGATGATTTTCTCTAGTGATATGATTTCGTTTCTTGCTTTTTATTTTGTGTGTGTGTGTCCATTGGTTTGACGTTACCATGGGGCTTGCAAAATCTATCTTATAACCTATTATTTTAACTTGATAACAACTTAACACTATTTGCATAAACAAACAAGCAACAAGAAAACTAATTAAAATTCTATGCCTTAACTTTGTCCCCCTGCTTTTTAAGTTTTTATTGTTCTATTTATATTTTATTGCATGTCTTGAAAAATTATTATTTTTATTGGTTCATCATTTAGTCTTTCTACTTATAATAAGAATAGTTTACACACAACAATTAACTGTGTATTATATTCTGTTTTTCTGTGTACTTACTATTACCAGCAAGTTTTGTATTTTCAGATGATTATTTTTTGATCATTAATGTTTTTTCTTTTTTTAGTATATATATATTTTATTATACTTTTAAGTTCTATGGCGCATGGGCACAACGTGCAGGTTTGTTACATATGTATACATGTGCCATGTTAGTGTGCTGCACCCATTAACTCATCATTTACATTAGGTATATCTCCTAATGCTATCTCTCCCCCCTCCCCCTACCCCACAACAGGCCCTGGTGTGTGATGTTCCCCTTCCTGTGTCCAAGTGTTCTCATTGTTCGATTCCCACCTATGAGTGAGAACATATGGTGTTTGATTTGTTGTCCTTGTGATAGTTTGCTGAGAATGATGGTTTCCAGCTTCATCCATGTCCCTACAAAGGACATGAACTCATCCTTTTTTATGGCTGCATAGTATTCCATGGTGTATATGTGCCACATTTTTTTAATCCAGTCTATCATTGTTGGACATTTGGGTTAGTTCCCAGTCTTTGCTATTGTGAATAGTGCCACAATAAACATACATGTGCATGTGTCTTTATAGCAGCATGATTTATAATCCTTTGGGTATATGACCAGTAATGGGATGGCTGGGTCAAATGATGTTTCTAGTTCTAGATCCTTGAGGGACTGCCACACTGTCTTCCACAATGGTTGAACTAGTTTACAGTCCCACCAACAGTGTAAAAGTGTTCCTATTTCTCCACATCCTCTCCAGCACCTGTTGTTTCCTGAATTTTTAATGATTGCCATTCTAATTGGTGAGAGATGGTATCTCATTGTGGTTTTGATTTGCATTTCTCTGATGGCCAGTGATGATGAGCATTTTTTCATGTGTCTGTTGGCTGCAGAAATGTCTTCTTTTGAGAAGTGTCTATTCATACCCTTCACCCACTTGTTGATGGGGTTGTTTTTTTTTCTTCTAAATTTGTTTGAGTTCTTTGTAGATTCTGGATATTAGCCCTTTGTCAGATAAGTAGATTGCAAAAATTATCTCCCATTCTGTAGGTTGCCTGGTCACTATGATGGTAGTTTCTTTTGCTGTACAGAAGCTCTTTAGTTTAATTCGATCCCATTTGTCAATTTTGGCTTTTGTTGCCCTTGCTTTTGGTGTTTTAGACATGAAGTCCTTGACCATGCCTATGTCCTGAATGGTATTGCCTAGGTTTTCTTCTAGAGTTTTTATGGTTTTAGGTCTAACATGTAAGTCTTTAGTCCATCTTGAATTAATTTTTGTATGAGGTGTAAGGAAGGGATCCAGTTTCAGCTTTCTACATATGGCTAGCCAGTTTTCCCAACACCATTTGTTGAATAGGGAATCCTTTCCCCATTTCTTGTTTTTGTCAGGTTTGTCAAAGATCAGATAGTTGGGGATGTGTGGTATTATTTCTGAGGGCTCTGTTCTGTTCTGTAATGTTCTTTTCTTTCTGATTGAAGTATTTGCTTTAGCATTTCTTATAGGATGGGTCTGGTATTGATGAAATCTCTTTGCTTCTGTCTGGTAAAGTCTTTATTTCTTCTTCATGTTTGAAGAATATTTTTGCCAGATATACTATCCTAGGATAAAAGTTATTTACCTTCAGCACTTTAAATATGTCATGCCAATCTCTCTTGGCCTGTAAAATTTTCACTGAAAAGTCTGCTGCCAGATGTGTTTGAGCTTCATTGTATGCTATTTGTTTATTTTCTCATGCTGCTTTTAGGGTCCTTTCTTTATCCTTTCCTTTTCGGAATTTGATTTTTAAATGCCCTGAGGTAGTCTTTTTTGGGGTTAAATATGCTTGGTATTCAACAACCTTCTTGTACTTGGATATAGATATCGTTCTGTAGGTTTGGGAAGTTCTCTGTTATTATCTCTTTGAATGAATTTTCTACCACTATCTCTTTCTCTATGTCCTCTCTAAGGCCAATATCTCTCAGATTTGCCCTTTTGAAGGTATTTTCTAGATCCCGTAGGCATGCTTCATTGTTTTTTATTCTTTTCACTTTTGTAAAGTAAATTACTTTTTACTTTTGTCTCCTCTGACTGTGTATTTTCAAATAGCCTGTTTTTGAACTCACTGTCTTTTTCCACTTGATCCATTCTGCAATTAAAAGACTGATGTATTCTTCAGTATGCCAAGTGCATTTTTCAGCTCCAGAATTTCTGCTTGATTATTTTAAATTATTTCAATTTCTGTTGAATTTATCTGATAGCATTCTAAATTCCTTCTCTGTTATCTTGAATTTCTTTCTGTTTCCTCAACACAGATTTTTTGAACTATCTGTCTGAAAGGTCACATTCTCTGTTTCTCCAGGATTGGTCCCTGGTGCCTTATTTATTTTATTTAGTGAAGTTATGTTTTCCTGGATGGTGTAGAAGATGTCCTTCAGTGACTAGGTATTAAAGAGTTAGGTATTTATTGTAGGTCTTCACTGGCTGGGCTTATGTGTAGATACCCTTCTTGAAAAGGCTTTTTAGCTATTTGAAAGAACTTGGGTGTTGTGATTCAAGCGTTTTTACATATGTATACATGTGCCATTTGGTGTGTGACCCTTAAGTCGTTTTAACATTGTTAATCTCTAATGTATCCTCCCCCCTGTGATGTTCCCCTTCCTGTGTCCATGTGTTCTCATTGTTCAATTCCCACCTATGAGTGAGAACAGGTGGTGTTTGGTTTTTTGTCCTTGTGATAGTTTGCTGAGAATGATGGTTTCCAGCTTCATCCATGTCCCTACAAAGGACATGAACTCATCATTTTTTATGGCTGCATAATATTCCATGGTGTATATGTGCCACATTTTCATAATCCAGTCTATCGGTCTTTGATATTTGGGTTGGTTCCAAGTTTTTGCTATTATGAATAGTGCCGCAATAAACATATGTGTGCATGTGTCTTTATAGCAGCATGATTTATAATCCTTTGGGTATATTCCCAGTAATGGAATGGCTGGGTCAAATGGTATTTCTAGTTCTAGATCCCTGAGGAATCATCACACTGACTTCCACAATGGTTGAACTAGTTTACAGTCCCACCAACAGTGTAAAAGTGTTCCTATTTCTCCACATCCTCTCCAGCGCCTCTTGTTTCCTGAATTTTAATGATTGCCATTCTAATTGGGGAGAGATGGTATCTAATTGTGGCTTTGATTTGCATTTCTCTGATGGCCAGTGATGATGAGCACTTTTTCATGTATCTGTTGGCTGCATAAATGTCTTCTTTTGAGAAGTGTCTGTTCATATCCTTTGCCCACTTTTTGATGGGGTTGTTTGTGTTTTTTTTGTAAATTTGTTTGAGTTCATTGTAGATTCTGGATATTAGTCCTTTATCAGAAGAGTAGGTTGCAAAAATTTTCTCCCATTCTGTAGGTTGCCTGTTCACTCTGATAGCAGTTTCTTTTGCTGTGCAGAAGCTCTTTAGTTTAATTAGATCCCATTTGTCAATTTTGGCTTTTGTTGCCATTGCTTTTGGTGTTTTAGACATGAAGTCCTTGCCCATGCATATGTCCGGAATGGTATTGCCTAGGTTTTCTTCTAGGGTTTTTATGGTTTTAGGTCTAACATTTAAGTCTTTAATCCATCTTGAATTAATTTTTGTATAAGGTGTAAGGAAGGGAACCAGTTGCAGCTTTCTACATATGGCTAGCCAGTTTTCCCAACACCATTAAATAGGGAATCCTTTCCCCATTTTTTGTTTTTGTCAGGTTTGGCAAAGATCAGAGAGTTGTAGATATGCAGCATTATTTCTGAGGGCTCTGTTCTGTTCCGTTGGTCTATACCTCTGCTTTGGTGCCAGTACCATGCTGTTTTGGTTACTGTAGCCTTGTGGTGTAGTTTGAAGTCAGATAGCGTGATGCCCCCAGCTTTGTTCTTTTGGCTTAGGATTGACTTGGCAGTGAGGGCTCTTTTTTGGTTCCATATGAACTTTAAAGTAGTTTTTTCCAATTCTGTGAAGAAAGTCATTGGTAGCTTGATGGGGATGGCATTGAATCTATAAATTACCTTGGGCAGTACGGCCATTTTCACGATACTGATTCTTCCTATCCATGAGCATGGAATGTTCTTCCATTTGTTTGTACCCTCTTCTATTTCATTGAGCAGTGGCTTGTAGTTCTCCTTGAAGAGGTTCTTCACATCCCTTGTAAGTTGGATTCCTAGGTATTTTATTCTCTTTGAAGCAATTGTGAATGGGAGTTCACTCATGATTTGGCTCTCTGTCTGTTATTGGTGTACAAGAATGCTTGTGATTTTTGTACATTGATTTTGTATCCTGAGACTTTGCTGAAGTTGCTTATCAGCTTAAGGAGTTTTTGGGCTGAGAAAATGGGGTTTTCTAGATATACAATCATGTCATCTGCAAACAGGGACAATTCAACTTCCTCTTTTCCTAATTGAATGCCCTTTATTTCCTTCTCCTGCCTGATTGCCCTGGCGAGAACTTCCAACAATATGTTGAATAGGAGTGGTGAGAGAGGGCATCCCTGTCTTGTGCCAGTTTTCAAAGGGAATGCTTCCGGTTTTTGTCCATTCAGTATGATATTGGCTGTGGGTTTGTCATAGATAGATTTTACTATTTTGAGATATGTCCCATCAATACCTAATTTGTTGAGAGTTTTTAGCATGAAAGGTTGTTGAATTTTGTCAAAGGCCTTTTCTGCATCTATTGAGATAATCATGTGGTTTTTGTCTTTGGTTCTGTTTATATGCTGGATTATGTTTATTGATTCTCATATGTTGAACCAGCCTTGCATCCCAGGGATGAAGCCCACTTGATCATGGTGCATAAGCTTTTTGATGTGTTGCTGGATTTGTTTTGCCAGTATTTTATTGAGGATTTTTGCATCAATGTTCATAACGGATATTGGTCTAAAATTCTCTTTTTTGTGTGTGTCTCTGCCAGGCTTTGTTATCGGAGTGATGCTGGCCTCATAAAATGAGTTAGGGAGGATTCTCTCTTTTTCTATTGATTGGAATAGTTTCAGAAGGAATGGTACCAACTCCTCCTTGTACCTCTGGTAGAATTCAGCTTTGAATGCATCTGGTCCTGGACTTTTTTTGGTTGCTAAGCTATTAATTGTTGCCTCAATTTCAGAGCCTGTTATTGGTCTATTCAGAGATTCAACTTCTTCCTTGTTTAGTCTTGGGAGTGGGTATGTGTCGAGGAATTTATCCATTTCTTCTAGATTTTCTACTTTATTTGCATAGAGGTGTTTATAGTATTCTCTGATGGTAGTTTTTCTATCTGTGGGATCAGTGGTGATATCCCCTTTGTTATTTTTTATTGCATCTATTTGATTCTTCTCTCTTTTCTTCTTTATTAGTCTTGCTAGCAGTCTATCAATTTTGTTGATCTTTCCAAAAAACCAGCTCTTGTATTCATTGATTTTTTGAAGGGTTTTTTGTGTCTCTATTTCCTTGCGTTCTGCTCTGATCTATTTCTTGCCTTCTGCTAGCTTTTGAATGTGTTTGCTCTTGCTTTTCTAGATCTTTTAATTGTGATGTTAGGGTGTCAATTTTGGATCTTTCCTACTTTCTCTTGTGGGCATTTAGTGCTATAAATTTCCCTCTACACACTGCTTTGAATGTTTTCCAGAGATTCTGGTATGTTGTGTCTTTGTTCTCACTGGTTTCAAAGAACATCTTTATTTCTGCCTTCATTTTGTTATGTATCCACTAGTCATTCAGGAGCAGGTTGTTCAGTTTCTATGTAGTTGTGCTGTTTCAAGTGAGTTTCTTAACCTTGAGTTCTAGTTTGATTGCACTGTGGTCTGAGAGACAGTTTGTTATAATTTCTGTTCTTTTACATTTGCTGAGGAGTGCTTTACTTCCAACTATGTGGTCAGTTTTGGTATAGGTGTGGTGTGGTGCTGAATAGATTGTATATTCTGTTGATTTGAGGTGGAGAGTTCTGTAGATGTCTATTAGTTCCACTTTTTGCAGAGCTGAGTTCAATTCCTGGATATCCTTGTTAACTTTCTGTCTCATTGATCTGTCTAATGTTGACAGTGGGGTGTTAACGTCTCCCATTATTATTGTGTGGGAGTCTAAGTCCCTTTGTAGGTCACTAAGGACTTGCTTTATGAAGCAATCTGTGTGCTCCTGTAATGGGTGCATATATTTTTAGGATAGTTATCTCTTCTTGTTGAATTGATCCCTTTACCATTATGCAATGGCCTTCTTTGTCTCTTTTGATCTTTGTTGGTTTAAAGTCTGTTTTATCTGAGACCAGGATTGCAACCCCTGCCTTCTTTTGTTTTCCATTTGCTTGGTAGATCTTCTTCCATCCTTTTATTTTGAGCCTATTTGTGTCTCTGTGTCTCTGCACGTGAGATGGGTTTCTTGAATACAGCACACTGATGGGTCTTGACTCTTTATCCAATTTTCCAGTCTGTGCCTTTTAATTGGAGCATTTAGCCCATTTACATTTAAGGTTATTATTATTATGTGTGAATTTGATCCTGTCATTATGATTTTAGCTGGTTATTTTGCTCGTTAGTTGATGCAGTTTATTCCTAGCCTCGATGGTCTTTTCAATTTGGCATGTTTTTGCAGTGGCTGGTACCGGTTGTTCCATTCCATGTGTAGTGCTTCCTTCAGGAGGTCTTTTAGGGCAGGCCTGGTGGTGACAAAATCTCTCAGCATTTGCTTGTCTGTAAAGTATTTTATTTCTCCTTCACTTAGGAAGCTTAGTTTGGCTGGATATGAAATTCTGGGTTGAAAATTCTTTTCTTTAACAACGTTGAATATTGGCCCTCACTCTCTTCTGGCTTGTAGAGTTTCTGCTGAGAGATCAGCTGTTAGTCTTATGGGCTTCCCTTTGTGGGTAACCCAACCTTTCTCTCTGGCCACCCTTAACATTTTTTCCTTCATTTCAACTTTGGTGAATCTGACAATTATATGTCTTGAAGTTGCTCTTCTCAAGGAGTATCTGTGTGGCATTCTCTGTATTTCCTGAATTTGAATGTTGGCCTGCCTTGCCAGGTTGGGGAAGTTCTCCTGAATAATATCCTACAGAGTGTTTTCCAACTTGGTTCCATTCTCCCTGTCACTTTCAGGTACACCAAGTAGATGTAGATTTGGTCTTTTCATATAGTCCCATATTTCTTGGAGGCTTTGTTCATTTCTTTTTATTCTTTTGTCTCTAATCTTCTCTGCACACTTCCTTTCATTCATTTCGTCTTCCATTGCTGATACCTTTTCTTCCCGTTGATCGCATTGGTTACTGAGGCTTGTGCATTCATCACGTAGTTCTTGTGCCATGGGTTTCAGCTCCATCAGGTCATTTAAGGACTTCTCTGCATTGGTTATTCTAGTTATCCATTCGTCTAATTTTTTTTTTCAAAGTTTTTAACTTCTTTGCTATTGGTTCGAACTTCCTCCTTTAGCTCGGAATAGTTTGATCTTCTGAAGCCTTCCTCTCTCAACTAGTCAAAGTCATTCTCCGTCCAGCTTTGTTCCATTGCTGGTGAGTAGCATGTTCCTTTGGAGGAGGAGAGGCGCTCTGATTTTTAGAGTTTCCGGTTTTTCTGCTCTGTTTTTTTCCCTTCTTTGTGATTTTATCTACCTTTAGTCTTTGATGATTCTGATGTACAGATGGATTTTTGGTGTGGATGTCCTTTCTCTTTGTTAGTTTTCCTTCTAACAATCAGGACCCTCAGCTGCAGGTCTGTTGGAGTTTACTGGAGGTCCACTCTAGACCCTGTTTGCCTGTGTATCAGCAGCAGTGGCTGCAGAACAGCAGATATTGGTGAACCGCAAATGCTCCTGCCTGATCATTCCTCTGGAAGTTTTGTCTCAGACGAGTATCCAGCCATGTGAGGTGTCAGTCCACCCCTACTGGGGGTGCCTCCCAGTTAGGCTACTTGGAGGTCAGGTACCCACTTAAGGAGGCAGTCTGCCTGTTCTCAGATCTCAAGCTGCATGCTGGGAGAACCACTACTCTCTTCAAAGCTGTCAGACAGGGACATTTAAGTCTGCAGAGGTTACTGCTGTCTTTTGTTTGTCTGTGCCCTGCCCCTAGAGGTGGTGCCTACAGAGGCAAGCAGGCCTCCTTGAGCTGTGGTGGGCTCCACCCAGTTCGAGCTTCCTGGCCGCTTTGTTTACCTGCTCAAGCCTGAGCAATGGCGGGCGCCCCTCCCCCAGCCTCGCTGCTGCCTTGCAGTTTGATCTCAGACTGCTGTGCTAGCAATGAGTGAGGCTCCATGGGTGTAGGATCCTTCGAGCCAGGTGCGGGATATAATCTCCTGGTGTGCCGTTTTTTAAGCCCATTGGAAAAGCGCAGTATTAGGGTGGGAGTGACCCAATTTTCCAGGTGCTGTCCATCACCCCTTTCTTTGACTAGGAAAGGGAATTCCCTGACCCCTTGCACTTCCCGGATGAGGTGATGCCTTGCCCTGCTACTGCTCATGCATGGTGCGCTACACCCACTGTCTGGCACTCCCCAGTGAGATGAACCCAGTACCTGAGTTGGAAATGCAGAAATCACCCGTCTTCTGCGTTGCTCACGCTGGGAGCTGTAGACTGGAGCTGATCCTATTTGGCCATCTTGGCTCTACCACTCCAAGCTGTATCTTCTTTAGTGGGCACCCTAGACCCAGTAACACTGTGGTTCTTGCAGACTCTCAGAAGCACCACCTTGATGGTCTTAGACAAGATCCAAGAGAATTTTCTGGACTACCAGGAAGAGACTCTTGCTCTCTTCTTTTACTTTCTCCCAAACATACAGAGTTTACCTGTCTGTTCTGAGTTGCCTGAAGCTTGGGGTGCAGTGACACAAGAACCCCTGTGGCCACCACCACTATGATTGTGCTGGGTCAGACTTGAAGTCACCATAGAGCTGGGTGTCACTCACACAAAGCCTGCTGTAACCACTCCTTGGCTACTGTCTAGGTTTGCTCAAGGCCCTAGGGCTCTATAGTCAGCAGGTGGCAAAGCCAGCCAGGCCTTTGTCCTTCCCCTCAGGGCACTGAGGTCCCTCAGGCCCCAGATGGGTCTAGTAATGCTGTCTGGGAGTCAGGGTAAGGTGTTAAAAACCTTAGAAGTCTACCTGGTGTACTATTATATTACAGCTGATTTCACACTCAAGCCACAAGCCACAGTCCTTCCCACTCTTCCCTCCCTGTTTGAAAGGCAGAAGAACATAACCCATAGCCACCACCACCCCTAGCCATGAGTACTGCCAGGCTTCCACAAATGCTCCCTTAAGGCCCAAAGTCTCTTATATCAGTTTGTGGTGAATGTTGCCTGGGCTGGGACTCACCCTTCAGAGCAGTGGGCACACCTGTAGCCCAGGGCAGGCACAGAAATGTCACCCAAGAGTCAACCCCTGGAATCAGGGATCCCTTAAGCCCACTTGGTGCTCTGCCCACCTGGGGTGGTTTTGGTACCTAAGGTGCAAGACAAAGTCACCTTTACTTTTGCCTCTGCTTTTCTCAACCAGAAGGAGTTTCGCCCTGTAGCCAGTACAGCTGGTAATGTGCTGAGTCTCCCCTGAAACCAGCAAGTCTCAGTGGCTCATCAAGGCCCTAGATGTAGTACCTACATATCACTGCTGGTTATTCAGGGCCCACCGGCTCTTCAGTTAGCAGGTGATGAATTCTGCCAGAACTGGGTCCTTTCCTTCAAGGCAGCCAGTTCTCTTCTGGCCCAGGGTATGTCTAGAAATGTCATCTGGGAGCTAGGGCCTGGAATGGGGGCCTCAAGGCTCTGACCAGTGCCCTATCCTGCTGTGGCTCAGCTGGTATTCAAGGTGCAAGAAAAGTCCTTCCCACTCTTCTCTTTTTTCCTTAAGCAGAAGAGTCTCTTTTGGAGCCACAAGCTATGCATCTTCAGGTTAGGGGAATGGTGATGTCAGTACTCCTTTGGCTGCTGCAGATGGTGTCTCAGTAGATTGTGTGCCCCCAAGTCCACCTCCTCTGGACCTAGTTCAGTCCTAGGACATGCCTATGAGTCACAGCTTTTATGGGGGAGGCTGCCTTTCAAGTTTACTTGGAGACACAGAGTGGCTGCAGCTCTTGGTGGTGAGGTCTGCAGGCATTCAAGTGGAGACTGCAGAGATGGGAGATTCCCCTCTGGCTAGGGCTGGTTTAAATGCTCACTCTGTGGACAGGTGTCAGCTGCGATTGGTTGGGTTTTCCTTTCTGCTTTAACAGGGTAGCACTGAGTTCGATGCCTCACAATTGCTGTGTTCTCCCTCCCCCAGCACCCAGAGATACACTCCACAACACACAGCTACTCCTTGGGTTGGGGAGAGGTGGCATCTGCAATTCAGGACCTTTTTTTTTTTGAGACAGTGTCTTGCTCTGTCTCTCAGGCTGGAGTGCAGTGGCACAATCTCGGCTCACTGCAACTTCTCCCTCCTGGGTTCAAGTGATTTTCCTGTCTCAGCCTCCTGAGAAGCTGGGATTACAGGCATGTGCCAAAACACCTGGCTAATTTTGTATTTTTAGTAGAGACAGGGTTTCACCATGCTGGCCAGGCTGATCTTGAACTCCCAACCTCAGGTGATCCGCTTGCCTCAGCCTCCCAAAGTGCTGGGATTACAAGTGTGAGCCACCGCTCCTGGCCAGGACTGCTTTTTCAATCTCTTCAGTGCCTCTTTCAGCGATGCGAAGTTAAAACTAGGTACTATGAGTGCTTACCTCTTTTTTGGTTCTTTTGAAGGTTTTTTTCATATAGATAGCTGTTAACTTGGTGTCCTTGCTCGGGGAAACAATAGGTAGAGCTTTCTATTTGGCTATCTTGCTCTGCCTCTCAGCCCTTTTCAATTAGGACTTCAACATGCTACAAACCAGATGTGAAAATATACGGTTCAGTTCCTTACCACCTCCTTTCAGGCACACTGAAAAGACTCCATTTCTCTTTAAAGGTAGCTAAGAAATCCTGATGTGTGTGTGGTAGAACTCCAGCTGTTTGGAAGGTAATGGGCTCACTGCTTCATATAAGGGAGATAAGGGAAAATAAATGTCATTACTTGTCAAGTGCCTAATTTCTTCATGCATATGGAAGTTCCACAGTTGCAGGAACTTTGTCTTGTTTGTTGCTTTATCTTCATTGCTCAGCCAATAGTCTGTAACAAAATAGGTAGTTGAAGAAATTATTCATGTGGTGCCTCTCTGGTAAAAATATCATTAGTGAGCACAACAGAAACAACAAACAACAACAAACAAGTTGTTAATACTTGTTCATTAGAATGCCAGTAATGAGACTTGGAAAATTGATGTGACATGTGTAGCTGGCTTCCTTAACAGAGAACTCATAAATTCAACGTAACCAACAATCTACTGGCCTCTTAATTCATACGTTCAGTGAAACCATTTTGTATAACTAAAATGCTTCCAAAGAAGCACACCATTAAAAATACATATTCTTGAAGATTTATATCTGTGAAGTAGAGTAAAAACATATTATTTAGAGACTATGACAGTATAAATATAAGAAGATAAGTAAGATGCATGGCAATGTGTCATGTCATGAAATGTTTAAACCTCCACATGGTGCAGAGATGGGTAGAGATTTATATACTGGCAGAACTGCACTGATGCCATTGACATGCATCATTGGAGAGTGACTGCAACTGTGAAATAGATATTGATAACTAGAACAACCCAGTATGTTTCACACTAAGGTGAAAAAAGATTCAAGAGGATGTTAAGTCACACAATACATTTTTGAATATATAGGAAAAACAATCATACTCTGGTGAAGCCTAGTAGACTAAAGGCATTATACATAGCTAATGACTGGTAATAACCTGGACATAACTCTTCATTTTGCCCTAAGCCCACAGTTACTATGAACTCAATACCAGTCCTTTTACCTTGAAAATAAAAGAGATTATTAATATATCACTTCTTTCTATTAATAGTCATGGCATTATTTGACTCTAACATGGAGAATTTCAAAGTAGACCTAAACAACAAAATGTAGATGGATTTTGCTTTTTTTTGGATATACGGTCTCTATGTTTGGGGTGCAGGGGTGATTTATAGGCTGCTTAACTTACTAACAGTGGCTTCAAATGTCTATATAAACCTTGATGAAATACAACTTTGGAAATCCTGACTGTAGCAATTCTGGATGAATGCAGTCACCATATACCTTCCTTATAACACACAGAAACACACATCTCTCCTGAAAACTTCTTTTCCTGTTTTTAAAACTGTGTAAGTTGCCCTTTTCACAGAATAAAAATATAGTTTATATGAAACAATTTCTGGTTGAAAGTTTTAAAATATTATTTGATCATTTACTGATGCAATGCCCAGCAATGAATTCAATGATTTTTTTCTTTCTTGTTTTTTTTCTTCACTGAGCCATTTACACACACCTAAATTGGTGTTTTAGAAAAAAGGAAACACAATTAAACAATTTTTTAAATGCCCATCAGATCTTGTGCAACAGGTTTAATTCCTTAAATAACCTATATATTTTGGATGGACTTCTATCAGATTTTTATTCCAAACAGACTTCTGTGTAAAAGCACTTCTAGTGCTAAATGGTTGACTCACATTCCAATAGAATGTGCCTACACTGGTAACCACCACTACATGCAGTACTCAGTTAAGATAAAATGAGCATATACTCATAGGAGAAAGGAAAGAAAGAAAAGCACCACTTGGGAAGTTGAACAATTAGAACACATGGACACAGGGAGGGGAACATAACACACGGGGGCCTGTCGGGGAGTGGGGGACAAGGGGAGGGAGAGCATTAGGACAAATACTTCATGCATGCAGGGCTTAAAACCTAGATGATGGGTTGATAGGTGCAGCAAAGCACCATGATACGTGTATACATATGTAACAAACCTGCACGTTCTGCACATGGATCCCAGAACTTAAAGTCAAATAAAACAATAAATAAAAAAAGCACCACTTCTTTCACAAGAAAATGACATCATCGGTCAGTGAGAAGAGCCAACATTTCATTTTTCCATCTTTACCATATGTTTGTAAGGCATTAAAGAAAAAGCATAAAACTAGCAGACATAATTTAATGATTAAAATACTGGGCTTTAGATTCAACCAGAATAAATTTGTATCCAGATTCTTCCCCTTTATCTCAGGACCCATTTAGGTACTATACCTCCATTTCTATATCTGCAAATTAGATAATACTAGTACCTGACTCTTATATTGTGAGTGTTAAATGAGATAATATATCAAACACATAATTTGGCACAGTTCATGACACATAATATTCCTAAAAGATATATCTTAATCTTAGTAGACTTTATGTCATTAACTAGCACTGTAATTTTTAACTGGTTGGTTACAAAATAGACAGATTAATGAACCTCATTTTTGGCCAGAGTCTACATTAAGAATTTCATCTGGATTAAATTAACATAAAATTAAATTTGCAACATAAAC
Source organism: Hylobates moloch (assembly GCF_009828535.3). Classification (NCBI taxonomy): domain Eukaryota; kingdom Metazoa; phylum Chordata; class Mammalia; order Primates; family Hylobatidae; genus Hylobates; species Hylobates moloch. Next base: position 121,987,850 of record NW_026652281.1, on the reverse strand, counting down.
ACAATTTCTCCTTTTATTTTTCATAGGGAAAAAATTAAGTCACAAAGAGATTGAATAATTGACACTAGATGACAGGTCAGGTATGACTGATATCACAAATTTGAATCAAGGCTATAAGTTAGAGTACACACATTTGCCACCACATTCCTCACTTATTAAAATATAGACAAGGGAAAAGAATACAGGAGGAAGTGATTCCTACCAAGAAGATAAAAGAGAAAAAGAAGAGGACAGAAACTTCTTGAAACTCTATTCTGCATGTGTTTAACCCTATGATAATTGTTTGAAGTGTATGGTTCATTTGTTTTTCACTAAAATTTTTAAGAAGCCATTACATCTATTTTTAATTATAAGATAATATGAAATATGTGGAAAACATACAGAGGATAATTTTTAAAAGACCCACGTCAAGAAAGAACACATTGCCAACAGAATGAAAATTTCCTGACAATCTGATGAATACACTCCTTTCTCTCATACCTTGTTACAAGTAACCAATATTCAGAATGTAGGGTTTCTATATCCATCAAGTTTTTATACGTTTCATATATATGTTTATCCCAAACAATATAAAGCAATGTTTAGTTTAATTTCCATATGCAGTATTGTAATTCATGCATTCTTCATAAAATTGCTTTTTCTTTTTTTTCTGGTTTTTTTTAAATTTTATTATTATACTTTAGGTTTTAGGGTACATGTGCACAATGTGCAGGTTTGTTACATATGTATCCATGTGCCATGTTGGTTTGCTGCATCCATTAACTCGTCATTTAGCATTAGGTAGATCTCCTAATGTTGTCCCTCCCCCTCCCCCCACCCCACAACAGTCCCCAGAGTGTGATGTTCCCCTTCCTGTGTCCATGAGTTCTCATTGTTCAATTCCCACCTATGAGTGAGAACATGCGGTGTTTGGTTTTTTGTCCTTGCGATAGTTTACTGAGAATGATGGTTTCCAGTTTCATCCATGTCCCTACAAAGGACATGAACTCATCATTTTTTATGGCTGCATAGTATTCCATGGTATATATGTGCCACATTTTCTTAATCCTGTCTATCCTTGTTGGACATTTGGGTTGGTTCCAAGTCTTTGCTATTGTGAATAGTGCTGC